>NW_019416460.1:0-82500 GCF_000390285.2 Anoplophora glabripennis
TATATACAAGTATAAGCCATAATTTTGGTGTATTGGGTAAAGCTGTATGGTTTATGATATCTTAAAAAAACAACCACTATACCCGTACCATTTTCAAAAAGTGCCCGTTGATACAAAGATTGCTTTTTGTCATTTCATTCAAGGATTCTAGATCTAAATTTCAATAAAAAAAAATTATTTATAGATGAAACATGTTTACCAAGGTGTAACTAATTTATTTAATGACTTTACTTATTCCTACGAAACCATCATGCCACTAAACTTACCAATATCACTTCAAAATTAATGTCTAGATTCGAGTCACTGACAAGTTTATTCTCACCCCCTGATATCAAATTGTTTAAACAGAGAAAATTACTTAATTTTCTGCAAGAAAAACAAATTTGCCACATCTAACAATTCTCTCTAACTGTTAGAGAATTGTTGACTGAACTGACCGATGGATAGTAAGGGAACACGATGCACCTATAAACTGTCCGGCTCGTTTACTAGATTCAACACTCTCTGATTGCTTTTTGTAGGGTATCGTGAAACCTATGATTGGCAGTGAAGCAAAACTGCATAGATGCAACAGTTTCAGGAAATAAAGCCGAAATGATCCAAATACCTCATTTCAGTTTTTTGCATTAATTTATGCATTGTAGAGAGCAGCGGTCATTTTGATAATTTTTTTTTATTTTGACTTTTAAACTATAAATATGACTAAACTACTTATTCAAAGAAAAAATCACTGGAATTAAAAGTTTCCAAATGAAGTCTTCTGCTATTCTAAAAAAAAATAATGTGTAGTCTTTGAACAAATACCAAAAAAAGATTGGCAAATACACTTGTACGTTCTAAAATTTATTAAGAAAAGCATTAAAAACCTCATTTAAATGTACAAATTCACATCTCGAAAATAGTTAAAACCGATGGTCACATTTTTGGATTGTTCCAAAAAAAAAACAGAAAATTTTTAAGAAATTTTGGATGTAGGTAAGTTAGGCTAAATATAATTATTTTGAGCCAAGGAACTGTAACAAAAGTTGACTATAAAAAGAAGCTTACCTTCCACTGTTCTACCTAGTGTTTGTTTTGGCCCCACAGTCAAATCCAACCTAGCTTGTTCACCAGTTTTAATAGACAAATTATGTCGAACATAAATAGGTATAGCGACAACACTCTGGCTGCCAATATGATAAGAGATTAATCTAAAATTACCATCTGGTGGTATAAAAGAAAGCAACTTTTCCGCCTAAAAGATATATAATAAAAATACAAATGTAAAAGAAAGTTTTTAATATTTTCATACCTCCCACCTTTTGAATCTTACACATGGATGAAAACTAACGTCATCAAATAATCTTGGATTAACAAATGACAGTGTCAAATCAGGCATACCACTAAGTTTAATGCAACAGTCAATCTAAAATATATATTTCATAAGGGACTTACTAAAGAACATATATGGAATCTTACATATCCCTGAATTTCTGCAAATACAGTAGCACCAGATTTATCAATGATAGCATCAACTTCTTCCACTACATCGAAGTATGCTTCATTGTTAGTATACTTTACCCCTGATCTTCTCCATGGAATGTTAGACAACTGACCGGTAGGTAAGATATCACTTACACTAAAAAAAAGAACAATAATTTCTCACATTTTAAATGTGCCCTTAACTTACTTTGTTTTCCCTGTAACTGTGTTAGCAATAGTCCTTAGTATATTTGGAGGCTTAATTAATTCTTTAAGGATATTACTCTCAGTTGCTAAAGGAAAACCATTATCTAACATTTCATCTAAAAGCTATAAAATAAAATGAAGATAGAGATGCAATCAATAATGTTATTTATCAGTACCTCATACACTACCACATAATTTTCTTTGATTATAGATTCAGTACAGTCTGAAAAATAATCCTAAAAAATGGAACATATATTAAATATATCCTAAACCGAGTTATTACTGACCTGGAATGTATCGACAATTCTGTGTAAAAATTCGATTACAAACAGAGGTGGTATTTCTTCCATGCAAACAGCTACAAAACTCACACCGCCCCTTTGAATAGAAATGAGATAGTGGTGAGGGGTGGCTATTACAGGATTAATATCATTTCCATTTGCCCTCTGGGCTTCTAAGTAATAATCACATACTGATCTAGATATAACACTTCTCCAGTGTTTTTCAAGAAACACATCTCTAGGAAACAACGTTAAATAAGGGTTAAATATTTTTAAATTCCAACAAGCTTACCCCTGAGAATTTATTATAAACAAACTGTGAATCATTTTTAAATTAATATTGTTTTTATTAATGCAGTACAAAGTTAGGTTAACATTTAGGTCAACCTAAATTGCCAACTGTTAAGATTCTGTCAATGTCAAAATGTAGGCCCTATTTTTTCACATTATTGGTCACACTGTTCACTTTCAATTTTGTTAATTTGTCGATTTAGATCGAAAAATTAATTAATTTTAAAAATATTTGAACATTACGCAGATAATTTAATATAATATTATTTCGATTTCTTTTGATTTTGCATTTACTTTTGCAAAATTTTCCTTATTATCCAATGTCTAACTACAAATTAACAAACAAACAGACCCCTCAAAAGTCATATTTGACATTTGACGTTTTGATGTTTTGATCTTATTAACTTTAATTAAAAAAAAATGAACTCCCTGGTGAAAACAAGAATTCCTCAGTCGTGGTTAAAAAATAATGCGGTATTGCTTACTGCCGTTAGAAATCGTAAGTATACTAAATATAGAATATTTTTTGTAGTATTTTAGGTTATGTTATGTAATTTAATGTTATTTTCTGTAGACTGGAATAAAGACTATAAGCCAGCACCGTTTCCTAAAACAGAAGAGGAAAAGATAGCTGCTGCAGAGAAATACGGAATACCTCTGGCAGAGTACAAACCTTATCCAGATGATGGACAGGGATATGGCGACTACCCTGAGTTACCACTTCAATCGGCCGAGTCCAAGGATCCCTTTTACCCATGGGATAATCCCGAGTTGAAAAGGAATTTCAATGAACCGGTAGGTGTATTAGATATGTGTCTCTTAACATGTCATTTTAAATTAGACACGTTTTCTTAAAGAAGTAATTAAAATTTGTTTCAGTTGCATGTCGAGTTTGATCTGGTCAGGGAGGATCGTTATGATGTAAATGCGAAGTTTAGAAAGCCCATGTGGTATTTATGGTTGCAATTTCTAGGAACAATAGCTGGTTTTTATGGCTTATACTTTTTATTTGAAAATGTTAAAATGTTTCAAGCGACTCTTCCTAAGCAGTATCCTGGACAGGGAAAGAAGCACTACACTTTTGAAGAAAATGATGAATGAGGTGGTTATAATAATTAGATAAATATTTAAAAATAAAATCTCATAAATTTACGGCTGGTTCTTAAACCCGCATTTATGCATTCCAAAATCCTTCATAATACTAAAATAGTTACTATTACATAAAGGTAGAAACATTCTTAACATAATCTGTTTTACTGTACTTTAAAAGAGTATTAAATTCGTTAATAAAGAACTTTTCAGGCTATGGTGGCAATTAAATGTAGTTCTGTATCTAAATTTGTAAACATCATTGTTCGCATTTCTAATAGTCCGCATTACAGGCCCCCCTGGAAAGTTGATTACCACATACTTTATATCTCGTGAGGAGCTTTGTTTTGACAAGTCTACTGCACGCATCCTCAGCGACTCTTCTCGATTCCTCCGCTTTTCCACTCGGAAAAGTTCAAAAACATGACAATTTCCCGGGGTCTTGAAACGTCAAAACCACACCTTTTTTTAGCTTAAGTTACAGGAAATTTTGTTGCAAATGCCGATTTAAATTTGTCCGACAGAAATTCTTCCAACATTGACGTGTCTACCGGCCAAAATATGCCAAAATGACAGGGTATTGAAAATCAGTTACCACATAGGTAATTTTTAGGAAAATTAATTGTAAATAATTAATTCAGTCAAAAAGTATTGTTGTCCGACAAATTTCAAGCCGCATTTTTTCAGTCCAACAGCTGAAAATCGGAATTTTCACGGGGTATGATAAATCGATTACCACATGTTGAACAAAAATAACACACGATAGAAAAGTGTTTTTTATAAGCAAAAATTGTAATGTCCAACAAAAATATATCCGCAAATCGTCAGTCTGACAAAAAAAGATGAAAAAAATTTCGTAAAAAATGTGCACATGTATTTATGATTTCTAATAAGGTATTTTCATATATTAAGCAAAATTCCATATAAATATATAGATATTTTTCGTTTTATTCTTGTAATTCTAAATCTCTTATGTTCAATTTAACCAAATAAATATCAAGAAAGGAATTAAACGATTTCAAGAAAGTATGTTTGGTATAAAAAAATTATGCACAAAAGTTTTGGGATTTTCTTTTAGAAAAATAGGAAAACTTTTGTAAAGAAAAATAACAAACGTGAATGAAGACTTGAGAGAGAAAAAGGCAAACCTGAGTAGGTATTTATTTTCAGGAGGTTCCAAATAGTGCAAATACTGAGAATAGACGACCTAGCTCTTTCTAGTAAATCTATCATCCTTTAACTTATTAACGAAATGCTTTGTAATGTAAATACGCACCAAGAATTTGTAGTGGGGCGCGATAGAAAGAGAATCGCTCGGATGGTGGTGACTTTAAGTTGCCCATGATTGTACTATACTAGTTTACTACTAAACCTGTTATAATTGCTACTACTCATGAAAGTAACATGAGGCGGGAACTTTTAAAGTATTATAGGAGAAAATAGTTTGAATGTTGAATTTTGTATTTATTAATCGTGTCAAAAATAACTTAATTTGTTTATAACTTTAAAATTTTTAAGCATAAATATTAAGCAATATTATAATTATTTATTTGAAACAAATAATAATTTACATAATAATAATTAATAACCATTTATAAATATGAAATTTTTGGAGTGAAAAAATTAAATTTCATTACGATTATCGATTTTGATTTTTTAATAATTTGCGGACATTAGATCGTCAGACACTTATATCACTATTTTGTACAGTAAATTTAAAAGTGGAAATAATGAAAATTAGATATGTGGTAATCAATTTATCATATCCCATGAAAATTCCGATTTCCAGCTGTCGGACTGAAAAAACGCGGCTTGAAATTTGTCGGACAATACTTTTTGACTGAATTAATTATTTACAATTAATTGTAATAAAAATTACCTATGTGGTAATTGATTTTCAATACCCTCCTCACGAGTTATAAAGTATGTGGTAATCAACTTTACTTTTTTAAAGAATTATCCTAGTGGCACACTTTTAAAAGTGTACAGTATGGTTTCAAAGTGTTACAGTTTTATGTTCGAGTGTTCGTTTTAACCTGTTAGAACTCAAAGCAAATTTTTCAAAACTTTAAAAATAAGAAAACAGCCCTTTGAAATGAAGATCTTATCAATTCTTATATTAAACACTCAAAGTCCATCAAAAAATTTAAGACATAATTTGACAAACACAAAAAAAGGCTCAAGTCGATTGGTCGAAAGAAATGTTAAGAGATATGATAGCGGTGCTTCAAAACATGTCTATGACATGGTTACAGATGATAAATCGTAGATCAACACGTATGAGCCCGTAAGTAAACAGTAGTTGACTCTATGGGTCTTTCAAGATGAACCAAATCCAACAAAAGTTGGACCAAGACCACTTCTAAGCAAATGGTCACCCGTTTCTTTGGAAAAACAGGACATTTGCTAGCCATTATTAGTACAACGTCGAACGGTCAATTCTGAATGGTACACAGTTGTTTGTGTGCCAGAAGCCTTCGGAAAAATAAGGGAAACCGAAGACGCATTATTCTCCACCAGGACAATGCGAGCTTTCACATCGGGCCAAGCAAGAGATTTTTTGGGAATTGAAGAAACCGAATTGATAAGACATCCACCGTACAGCTCTGATTTGGCACCTAATTACTTTTTTTTTATTTCCGCACATCAAAAATAAATCACGAGGCCAACGTTTTTCGATGCCTAAAGAAGTGGTTGATGCATTCAAAATGTGTTTTGGATGTATCTCAATCGGAATCGAAAAATTGCTTAAAGTGCTGCAAAAATGTTTTGACCTTTAAGGCAAATATTTTAAAAAACAATAGTCATATACCATGATTATTAATTTCTTTTTTTGTTCTCTATTCCTGAAATATAAAGCATACACAGTGGAGTGTAATACAGTGATTAATCAATTAATCCCGACAGCTTCTGGGTACTGCAGAATTTTTGCAGAATTTTTCCTCCCTAATATTCCAGCAAAATTAAAAAAAGGATTATTAAAAATAAATTTAATACAAATTAACATATATACATAAATACAATTAGTACTTATTAATTAACTTAAAACTGCGATTGGACAGACAATAAAATAAAGGAAAACTAATAATACTATACATTAAAGACTAGTCTTGATGTTTCAAACAAAATTGAATGAGTACTACTGTCAATTATTGTACTATTTATCGTTATAAAATAACATACAAAAACGAAGAAAAACATAGTCTTCATGTCCAGACACTATAAGAATCACAGTATTTCAATTCTCACTCGTAAAAACTGTTTTTTTTTTTTTAAATAAGGTATCTGCTGAGGCGAGTTTACCTTATTGGTCCCAAAAAAGTAACACCTAAATTTTGACTAGTATCTTAATTGGGTCTCCCTGGGAGTGGCCTGTCGGGTATTCTTGGTGGGATATTTGGTACGGGTCGACTGAAATTTTCAAATTAAAATAAAAGTTAAGCCAGTGTACATCTTTTAATTTCAGTTTTATAGAAAAAAAAATAAACAGAGGAAGAGAGATTCATAAAAAATTATAACAAAATTAAAAAAATAATTTACAAAAGTAAAAATCTACAAATTTTTTTCATTTTAAAAAATGACAATTATGTGAATGTATATATTTTTTTCAACTACTAGTGTTAATACTACGCCCTGTGATTTTATATTACGTTAGAAGAAAATAGTATTTAAATTTAATAAGCAACTTTTCCTGAATAGAAAATTCAAAACTGTAGTTAAAATTTACACAAAAATGTATTAATGTATTCTAAATTTGAATCCCTTATACAGGGTGTAACGTTAAGTGGGGTTCAAGTTCATTGGGGTAATAGTCCGTTATCCTCAACTAACCTGAATTTAATTTTTTTTAAAACAAGCAAATAGTTGAGTTATAATCTTTCTATCACGCGCGCACGCTATGGGACCTATAGTGTAGGTGGTTAGGTGCACGGAAAGTGCTAGATAGTACAACAGCGTGATGTTATTTTCATAGCGCTTGTGATAGAAAATAGTATGTGCAACTCATTCGGAAAAGTTGCCATAGCGCCACTTGGGCACTTTCCGCACTCGCTTTGCTCGTGCTTCAACTGCGTCCGTGTGGCGCTATTGGCAACTTTTCCCCACTCGTTACACAATGTACTATTTTTTTCAAACTGTTTATGCTACCATTGAGCAGTTGCCAAGCTGTTTTAAAAATGCACACTGAACAGTGCTGCCTGTTGTTATCTTTTTAAACCAAATGTATGAAGCTAACAGTGGCAGAGTGAAACTACAATGGAAAATAATTTAAAAAACCCGATTGCATTTGTATAATTTTAATTTTGTTACGTGTTATTTTAAAGTCACCATATATTTTTGGCAGTGCAGACGAAGTGATAGATATTAAAAAAATCGGGTTTTTAAGAAAATTATTTTTTGCATGATTTATTAAATACTAACTAATTAAGTAGGTATGTGGAATATGCTTCTAATTGTAATTAAAAGTAATTTATGCTTGAAAGTAATTATTTTCACCGTTTAATAATAAGTTTTCAATAAAAGTATTTGTTACAATTTTTCTAGAGCACTGTGTATAGATTGTGAATGTCAGTGACAATGATCTGGGGCACTGACCTAATTTAGGTGAACCACATATCAATCCATCTGATGTGATATGACAATAGGGCACTACTGGACAAAAAACAAATGGCCAAAATTAATTCAAATATGACTTTTTATTTTGATTTTCAGCTTACTGGTTTACAAAGTGTTTTTTAACAGGTAAAGGGTGACCGCAAAAAACCTTTGATTTTCGCCCGTTTTTTCACAATTCGCAGAGAATTTAAAAAATACATAAAAATATGTTTTTGGTCGCAAATTACTTGTCATAAAAAACTGAAATGAGCATAGCTTTTCGTATTCTGAAAATTTTAAAAATCACCCCTAATTAGGGGTTGAAAATATGCCAAAAATGAAGAATTTGAATATTACCAATCGATATAAAAACTATTAGCATGTGAATTATCTTAATATATTTTTTTTTTGGAATTTTTATAATTATTTCTGATATTCTCTATTTTTGGGGGCGCTTAAGGGTGGATTTTCTAATTCAACATGCTTATTTCAGTCATGAGAATAAATCTTTCTTTGTATCAAGAAAAATTCACATGCTAATAGTTTTTAAATTTATTGGTAATTTTCAATTCTTCATTTTGGGCGTCTTTTCAACCCCTAAATGGGGGTGATTTTTGAAAATTTTCAAAAAACTAAGCCCTGCTCATCTTTATTTTATACAAGTAATTTAAGACCAAAAACATATTTTTATCTATTTTCTTTAGTTCTCTGCGAATTGTGAAAAAACGGGCGATTTTTGCGGTCACTCTTTGTAACTTTCTGCGTAAAGTATTAATTTTTACTGGAATCAAAAGAGTTTGTATAATGAAACATGTTTTATCAAGTTTTAGTAAGATTTAGTGTGGATAACTTTTTTATAGTTATTTCTTTCAATGTTTAGGGATGGTACGGCGTGTTTGTGTGTCTTCATTGTCAAATTTCTGATATGAAGACATGCATATGAATAAAAAAAGATGCAGTTTGATAAAACATTCTGTACACCTATGCGCTTGTGGCTAGCACATACAGTTTGAAATTACACCAGCCTGTCCAAGGGTAGAGTATGAGAATTACGAAAAAAAAAGGTTAACAAATATTCAGGTGTCAAAAATAGAATTAGAGAAAACTACCGAAATGTATTCTAAAGGTCAAAGGTAGCTTTCATATAAATATGACCCCCATTCAATGTTACACCCTGTATATCTTCCCTTAATAATAATCATGCTAACTCTCAAGAGTGCAGTTTACTCATTTATTAGTACAAAGCAGTCCAATAGCAAATTTAGTAGAAATCTGGAATGCAAGCCGGTGACGTAATAAGAATTGCAATTTGATTTGTTGCCTTAGAAAATAAAATTAAGCTACACTACAAAACGATCATTTTAGAAAGGCGAGTTGGGATTTTAATAAAACTAAAAAACTAAAAACCAAAGTGCACCCACTAAGAAATTAGTAAAGACAGAAATTAGCTACAAGCGTGGGCCCCCTAAACCGACACAAAGTGGAAGAAAGGAAATGTTAGTTGGGTGGAAAAATAAAAAACTGGTATTATACCTCTATATTTACACATTCAAGAAAACTACATAGAGTATATATGTGCGGAGGGTGCACATATTAGAGCTTGCTTTTAAAATTCCACCATTGCTTGCAAATAATCGTACGACAGTTACAAATTCCTATGTACAACAACGACATTTAACAAAAATAAACTCAAAGCTTTCTTTAGCAACAAATATAGCACTTCGTCTTGCGGACGGTAATATTTTAAAAGCAGCCCCCGGTTCAGATTATCTACAGAATGTGTCATTAATTACAACAGAGTGGTGTTGTCTTTTTTGCAATAACATGTTTTTGATACGCTTATCCACTTACGTAACTATAAATATTTAACAACAATAATTTTCATATTACAATAAGAATATATTTAAGCATAAATAAAAATATATTATATTACAAATAATAGTATCAGTACACAATTTGTCATGAAACAAGGGCGAGTCTCGATTTCTTTATATTAAAGTTACCCTTAGCACTACTCAAGTATTGCATAACAGATCCCGGAGGGGTCACATGGAGCTTCCAAGATATTTAGAAAACTTATTGCATTGGTTTTAGAAGGTACTCGCAATTTGGGCTTCATAAAAATGTCGGTTTCAAAGAAACTAATTTACAAGGTATACATTTGCAGTTTCATTTTTTTTTCCTATTAGAACCTATTCAATTGAACTTGATATATACATGTCAATTTTTATCAGAATATTGTCCTTTAGATACTGATTTGACTTTTTCATACTTATAGATCAAAATAGTTGGAATTAGTTGTGCATAATGATGAAAAGTAGTTTTTGAGTAAATTATGAAATATCCAGTGTATCAGATACCAAAGTTAAAAAAGTAATATGACAAATATTCAGTTTCCTATTTTGGTAAAATAAGATTTTATAACCAACATTAATTGCTAATACAGGGTGTCCCGAATCGCAAATGTCAAAATTTACCTGGCGAACTCCTCAAAACAAAAAATAAAGTTCTCATAAACATGAGTGCTTACTTTCCAAAATATTCCAAGGTGTTCAAGTGAGAACAAATATATTTATTCAAATACATATTTCTGAAGATGTTTGATGTACAGGGTGTTTGGAAAAGTTAGTACAAAATTTAAGGAAGTGAAAGTAGAGCCAAAAGTAGTAAAAAAAGTTCCTATAAACATTGGTCCTCCGGAACGCCGTTACTAGATATGGCCCTCCAAAGGAGTCTTATCATTTGGATATTTTTTAAAATAACTTTCTTTCTGATTAAAATAATGGAATGAAAATTGTAGGTAATAATCATACCATAAGGGTCTCTAACTATTATAAGTTTAATCAAAATCGGTTATAAATAAGGATAGTTTTCTAACTACTCATTTATAACCGATTTTGATGAAACTTACGATAGTTAAAGACCCTTATAGTATGATTATTACCTACAATTTTCATTCCATTATTTTAATCAGAAAGAAAGTTATTTTAAAAAATATCCAAATGATAAGACTCCTTTGGAAGGCCATATATCCGGTGCTCCGGAGGACCAATGTTTATAGCAACTTTTTTTACTACTTTTGGCTTTACTTTCACCTCCTTTTGTACCAACTTTTCCAAACACTCTGTATACAGATAAAATTTTTGATAATAATTTATCCAATAAAAAATTAAATACTGTTTTGCAAATTCGATAAGAGTATTTAGTTTTTAACAAGATTTCGAAGAAAAGGCTATTTTTCACTTTATTCTAACAAGCTATTCTCAAGCTATTATTTTTTTCAAATTAAAAATAAGCTTAGTACATAGTTGAATAAATTTGAAATATCTCTAAAAGTATTCATTTCATAAAATGAATGTTTAGGAATTTTTTTGCTCCAAACACATTTTTATATACAGTATAACTATCGAAGGTCCAAAAAAACCATTGCCAAGGAAATTTCTAAAAGAGCAAGAGCCACAATTTGCAAAAAAATTAATATTTACGTAAATGAATTTTTTAGGCATTCTAAAAAAAATTGGTGCAGTCGAAATTTTGAGGTTCCAGTTCCAGTACCTTCCAGAATCACCACCACTGGTTTACGTCGTGTAAATCAATTCAATGGATTTTTGCCTTTAACTGGGTAAATTATTAGCATTTATATACGAGGGTGACTCAAATATAAATGAAAAAGTCGAGGTGGACATCCTGAAAGGGCACCGATTGGTTCAGGTACGGACAGGGTATGTTGGTAGGAATCGGACGAGTGGGGGATTGCAGTCGACACGGCCCTAGGACCGTTAGCCAAATAAAGGCAAAGATGAGCGAGATGGAAGTACACCCATCTGTTGCGCAATGGATTATCATAAAATTCTTTGACGCGGGAGGGGGTCCGCTCTGCTGAAATTTTGCAGAGATAACAACCCCGTGTGTTTATTCAGCACAAAGCCTTCTCTGAAGGACGAGAGAGGTTGGACAGTCACAGAAATAACGTGATGTGAAGATCAGTGTCGGGACTATCCATACCATCATCTGTGATGAGGTTGGTTTGTCAAAAGTCAGCTCGTTGGGTGCCACACCTTCTCTTGGGGGAACAGAAGAATGTTCGTCTTGACATCTGTCAACGGCATTTGCAATGGTACCGTACTGAAGGGGACGCATTTCTCAACTGTATAGTGACATGCGATGAGACGTGGGACCGTCATTATACTCCCAAAAGTAAGCAAGTGAGCATGGAATGACGAAAAAAAGGAAAGGCCGCTCCAAATCGCGCTTGTCAGCGGGTACAGTTCTGGCTACAGTTTTTTGGGACTCAAAAGGAATCCTTCTGCTGGATTTTCTACACGAGCGGAGAACAATTAATGCTGGTTACTACTGTAGACTTTTTGAACAGGTTAGGGCCGCTTATCGAAGCAAAAGACGTCGCCAACCCATGAGAAACGTCATTTTGCTCCAGGATAATGCTCGACCCCATACGGCAAACCAAACATGCCAGAAATTGGAAGAAATGTTCTGGAAAACTCTCGAACACCCACCCACAGTCCGGACCTGTCCCCATGTGATTATCACATGTTCGGGCCATTGAAAGAGGCTTTGGGAGGGCAGCGTTTCGCTGGTGACAGAGATGGAGGCGTTCGTGCGCAACTGGCTAACGACCTGCCATCCTTCTTTCTACAGTGACGGAATCAAAAAGCTCCCAATCAGGTGGGAAAAATGTGTTTCAAAGGAAGGCGATTATGTAGAAAAATGAGACATTTTTTGTGAATTTAATTTTATCAATAAGAAAAAAATTAATTCTCATTTATATTTGAATGACCCTCGTACTTCAAATATTTTCAATTCATTCAAAAATTCAATATATTTGGATAAATACTTTCTTTTTTTTAATTGAACATTCCGTACCTCAGAAACTAAGCATTTCTCACCAATGGAAGAACTTTCTTCCTATTTTAAAGTTTTATCACCAGTTAAAATTTGGTGCGAGTGGTTCAAACATATAAGACATTGTAATGCTTTTGTGTTTTCAGTTACTCAGAACAAATTGTGGGATTTCAAAATAAAAATATAATCTGATATAACACTATATTATCTTTTTAGGGAAAAATATTGTTTTTCTTTAACTTTCAACTGAATTTTCAGATAATTTCAAAAGTACCTTTAAATTAAATTCTTCAAACTTGTTTTGTTTAAGAACTTTTTCTTCCACAGTATGTGAAATAGAATGCATTTGTTTAAATTTACATATTTTTAAGGGCAGAAATAAAACAGCTGTCCAAATAATCTCAGACTCCATAGTAATAACGTCAATAATTGACTCCTTCTAAAATACAGAAAAATCTACAGTTTTACTCTCAAGTCTTCTACAATGTCTACAAGTTTCCCGAACTGTTGTACCAAAAAACAACTACAGCTAATCAACTGACATTAAAAACGTTGACTAACTCAGTGCAA
Organism: Anoplophora glabripennis; assembly: GCF_000390285.2. Lineage (NCBI taxonomy): Eukaryota > Metazoa > Arthropoda > Insecta > Coleoptera > Cerambycidae > Anoplophora > Anoplophora glabripennis. Next base: position 13,353 of record NW_019416460.1, read on the forward strand.
AATAACTTCCTACAGGATTTACAGATTGAAGATACATTAAAATTGTATATAATCGGTAGATCGACAAAATATTGCAGTTTTTAGATTTTTTTGCAATAGAAACAAAAAGAAAAGTTTCAAAATTTTCTTTCCATTTGTTTTGTTCTCGAATTAGGATATTTCAAAAAGATCCTAGATCTAATGTCTGGGTCCTTTATTAATGTTCTTTGTTTTTAAGGTTTAATGATCAAACCTATGCAAGTAAATTTTCATAATGCACGAAAAAGAAAAGAATGACATATTATAAAATCCTATTAATCTCCTATCAGTTCACAGAACCGGCAACAGAATAAAAGAATTAATTTTTTTAACTTGTGTAGCCAAAATATAAGAACTTGCAACATTTTATGATCCCCCTTGAAGCTATGTAATTAGTGAAGAGACATTTAGGTTAGGCGACTGTATATACTACACGGAAGATCTTATTTTTCAACAATGTGCGTTCTGGTGAAATTGCACATACGGCTTAAATTTATGATACCTATCATCTATTACACTTAGTAAAATTTTGTTCAAAACTTTTGGAATGTTATGTATGGCTCTAATACTTTATATTTGCTAAGGCAATATCATACAATTTTGCATAGCAGCATTTTATAATACACCGATAATATTTACGAAATTAAGTCTTTAAATGGAATGAAACTTGATATGAAACCGACAATATTCAATAACTGGGTTATACATAAAATATGTCTCGTAAAATATAAAAAGTAAAAAAATCTGTAAACTAAAGGCAAGATAAAAAATCTGCTTATATTTAATGATTATTATGGATAATCTAATACTTTTATACCCCCTTAAAATAACGCCAACATTTTTGGAACGGAAGCAGTTAATCTCAAATAAATTTATAGTTTTGCAAATTGCAATTAAAAAATTTTTGTAATCATATATCACAGAATTCACGAAGCAATTAACAATCACATATTACGACGCCGGTCGACGCACTTTCCCCTACTACCGATAAATTTTGAAGGCAAGCATCATATTTTAAAGAGCCGATGGAACCGTTTCATTAGAAATGAGTATTAGTTAATGAAACTGACAAAGCATTAACCAAAATCAAGAGAACATACTTTATGTATCATTCGCAAACAATCGAGCCATTGGTTAGTAATTAATTAGCCATGGGTTAAACATAACAGACGATGCATGAAGTACAGAGGGCAGAAAACAACAAAATTTTTACTTATGGAATTTGAAGGCGTTGGAAAGTTCGTTGACGGCGGCATTGGTGACGGCACGTCCCACGGCCATCTGAACCTGCTGAGGCACTTGGATGTTGCCTTGCTGCTGGCCTCCGACTCGACTGAACAGATGAGAGACAATTCTTAACCTCCGTTTTATTAGTATACGCTAATCAAAACGATTTATCACACTTAAAATGCGGGACTGTTCAATCAATTTACACTGATTTTCAAATGTAAAATTTCCTTTCAATTATGATTGATATATAAGAATATTTTGGCAAAATAATTCATGACTTTATAGTTATTTATATCCTACCGACTGCCTGCTTTTTATGTCACAACGTGATTATCTCCAAAAACAGGGGAAAATTGTAGAACTTGATGGTACATAACGAGCCAAATAAAAATTTGACCCATCATTCTTCATTTTAAAGTTATCTACCAAAAAACTGAAAATATTGATTGATACATTTTTCTGATCGCAATGTGTCATACGACACTTTTTTGTTTTTGCCAATTAAAGCAAGTACCCCTTCTGCAAAGAGTGCTTTGAAAACAAAACAATTATTACTCCACATAAAATTTTGGCAGTACCATTTAATTTACATAAATGTCAAAATTAAAATAATTACAATCTTACTTTCAGTTGTTGCAAAGCCAGATATACTTTAAATTTATTAATAAATAAGTTTGAAGCATATTTTTCTTTTTCATGCGAAAATCTCAGTTTCAGTTCTGAGACAATGAATGAGTAATAGGTGGATATTTTGTTTTCAAAGCATCTTTGTAAAGATGTATTATTTGATAGAGAGATAGATATTTTGGTAAAAACAAAAAATGCCAAAACTAATATGGCGCCCCTGAGGCTAGGCGGTAACACGATGACCAAAAAAATTCACCAAAAAAAAGAGTTTTTGGTTTAATTCATTTAATAAAAAAAATTGTACCAAATTGGAATTATTTAAATTTTCCATGAAGTAAATTAGTAAACTTAGTAAAATTAAACAAAATTAATAAGCACATGTGATAAATATTTAGATTAGCGTATTCAATCTACCTGTGTTTAAAGTTATATTCGTCGCTTGTTTTTCAATTGTCCGTTTCATAATCTGTTCAATATATTACAAATTTATTCTAAAAATTTCATTTCATCAAAATATAGACCTTAAACATTCAGAATATTTTTCTACAAATTCATTTGATCCAGAACAAAAGAAATATCAGGCAAGAATTTGCTGAAGCGTAAATTTCAACAATGTACAATACACAGATCAATGTACAATTATAATATTCGATAACAACACTTTTTTTTAATATTTCACAAGACACAATTCTATGTGAAGCAGAGCATGTGTAACAAACATAGCACCCTATTTTAATACTCGTAATAACAATAATGCATAATTGATTTCAACGATATATCGATTACCCATTTGTAATGTGGATTAAAACTTGGGAAAAAGGCAGGAACTTTCTCATTTGTTTCTCAAAAACATTTAGAAGCACAATTTTCCGACATTCTGATTATATGAGGCGTGAAACTTTCTGCCTGTTTTGTAATATATGTGTAAATCCAAAAGCAATGGGCAAGCTCCACTAAGAAATCAATTATGCACGAATACTACGTGATATGCCCTAATATGGACTTATATATAATATTGTGTGAAGACTGAAAAGTTAGTGTAGATTACGTTCTTAACGCCTCCTGAAAAGAAAACCACAAGCTCAAACAAGCAACCTGTGGCAACGGTCACATTCTCAGACAACCAGCCATTAATTTTTCACAATATTCAAAGTATAAAATGCGCCTCATAATGTTGATAGACTGGGTGTTTTCGACCCACATCATGGAGATCTGTTATTTTAAGAGACACCAGATCGATCAACTTGTTATTTTGATGTGTAAATAATGCGGCTTATCCGCACAGCAGCCATAGGTGTCTCTGCATCTGCAATTTTAAATTTTAAAATGTTGTTCAAGCTATGGCTACCAAATTATTCAATTTCAAAGGTTTTCCCAATTTACAATAATGGGAGTGGTAATAAAATACCTTGTTTTGTGAAGCGATGACATATTGAACTCTTAGAGCTGCCACACTGGGTATTTTTATTACATGGCCTAATTTTTTATGTTCAGTATGAGTAATATTCTGATGTATATGACAACAAAGAAGAATTTTGATTATTTTGGCACAAATATATACTTAATACGTACTTAATATGTACTTTACTCTGATATGTCAATTGGATCGTCACATGCACAGTATAAATGAAGAAACTGTTAGATAATACGTGGTCAGACTTAAACGGAAACAAAAAGGACATATTTTAGATTTTGGATTCTATCTTGACCCTGTGTCAAGGTCAAGCCAAGGTCAATTCGTAAATATTAAATGGAACACTCTATTTTTTCATGAAGCAATCGATAGACAAGATTGAATTGTGAAGAAAAAAGTTTTAAGCAAAATTTGTAGGATTTTGAAAGATAATTCATAGGGTGACCTTGGAGTCAACCTTCACCTTAATGTGTATGGCCAGACCAAGCTGAACTATTGAACAACCTATTTTTTATATCAGCGATCGATAATGCACCAAATTTAAATATGAATATGGGAGTATGGTCCGAGTATGTCATGAATAACTCGACGTGATCGAACTGTGGAGAAAAATATTTTAAACAAAAACAAAATCCATATTCGATTTAATGTGCAAGGCTTGCAAGCACCAGCAAAGCAACTTCACATCATTTAACTCCTTTCTTTTATAAGAATACTGTATTTTGTGGTTCATTCCACCGTACTGTGTATGAAACCTAGATTCAAGATAAAATTATTACATTTTTCTCATCAACATTCTGATTTCAATTGACCATTGTCAATTTCGTTACAACAAAAATATTCTCTCACTTATTCTCACAATCGCATCACTAATTATTTAAAAACATTAATGTACGGTTAGTTCATTTCCTGTGATTCATAATGGGTTTTCTTCTACTTTCTGAACAAGAAAAAATATTTTGCTGCATATACTACGCTCTATATTTTGATCTTGTCGAGTTATTCAGAGAAAAATGATATACCAGAACGCCACTCACGTTCAAACGCCGCAGTACAATTTTGTCGAATGCGATTGCAGTACAATTGTGTTGGAAATCGGATGGGAACACACACGTAACGATTTTGCAGTACGAGTTTTACCTTCAAATGATAAACATGTCAGATGAAAATACACTTTTAGCGGCTCTTGCGCTTTGTATAATGTTCAGAAAAAGATGTGGATAACTAATGAAATTATCGAGTCTAGTTGTAATATAAAAGATTTATATTACTTAAAACAAACAAATCCCAATTTAGACTCCACTTATAAAGAAAATAAAAAAAAGCATACTATATTAATTCGCGAAACAAAGAAACTATTTTATCAAAATAAAATTTGCAATTCCAATAATTCCATACGCACTGCCTGGAATATTGTTTCTGAATTATCTAATAAAAAAAAAGAGGAATCGAATATTGTAGCTATCCAAAGTAATAATAAATTAATAGACAATCCTTTAGAAATTGCTTCAACTTTTAATAGTTACTTTACTGGCGCTCCAGTGAATGTTGTAAATAAAATTCGTGGTTCTGATCATACTGCAAATTATACAAGTAGAGTAAACATAAATGATGTATTTTTGGATAATACAATTTTTCTTTTTCCGTTTACTGAGCAGGAATTGTTTAGAGTGCTTAGTCAAAAATTAAAAAATAAAAGGTCAGCTGGAGCGGATGGCATTCCCTTGTTTTTAATAAAACGTGCATTACCGGCTTTAATAGAACCACTAACTTTTTTGATCAACTTATCATTTCAGACTGGAGTTTTTCCGGAGATACTAAAAATAGGGAAAATAATTCCTGTTCTAAAAAAGGGGAATCCACAGTTATTAAATAATTACAGGCCTATTACTGTGTCCTGTGGTTTCTCAAAAATTTTTGAATACGCCTATCTAGATAGACTAATGTCGTTTATAAATAAATATAGTATTTTAACCACTCATCAACATGGATTTCGGGCAGGATTTTCAACTACTACTGCCATACATTCTTTTTACGGTGAAATTGTTAAATGTATTGACATGGGTGAGTGCCCCGTAGGCATCTTTTGTGACCTTAGTAAGGCATTCGACTGCATACAGCATGATAACTTACTACAAAAATTGTATAAGTATGGTGTCCGGGGTTCTGCTTTAAACTGGATTTCTACTTTTTTAAAATATAGAAAACAATATGTGTCTATTACTTCTACAAATGATGACTTTACTAACGAATTTAAATCCGAATCTAATTCCATTGACATGGGTGTTCCTCAAGGTTCAGTCCTAGGCCCTGTACTATTTATTCTTTATATAAATTCATTGGAGCGTTCGATAGGTAATAATTTTTTCACAATGTATGCTGATGATTTATCATTAATTATTTCAAATAAGTCAACAAAAGACCTGACTACTAATCTAGAAAATACATTGTACAATGTGTCTAAGTGGTTCAGTTGTAATAACTTATATTTAAATACCGACAAAACTAAATTAATTAGATTTCACAATAGGCAAAGAAAATGCGAATCTGTTGCGGCAAATATTAACAACTGTACTATTACTAGTGATGAAACAGACTGTGTCAAATTTTTAGGAGTTACTTTGGATGATACATTAAATTGGAAAATGCATTGCAATAATCTTATATCTACATTAAGTTCAGTAAGCTACTTAATGAAGTCTATGAAAGAAATTTTGCACAAACAACAATTGTTATATTTATATTATGCATACGTGGAGTCTAGATTGCGTTACGGAATATGTTTTTGGGGTAACTCTACCTTGTCTCATTCAGTTTTTGTTATACAAAAACGTATTTTAAGAATAATTGCTGGCGTGCCAAGTCATCGTACATGTAGAGATATATTTAAGAATTTTAATGTTCTTACGTTAGTATCATTATTTATTTTTGAAATGTCTGTGTATATATATAATAATAAGGAGTCTTTAATTCTGAATAAGGATATACATACAATCAATACCAGACAATGCTATGATATCCGAATTCCTTTTGCAAAATATACCATAACAGCTAATTCACCAGATTGTTTGGGATTTAAGATATATAACCATTTACCGAGTGAACTCAAGACTGATAAGATTACAATATCTCAATTTAAACAAAAACTGAAATTATTTTTAGTAGATAAGTGTTTTTATTCTTTATTGGAATTTTTTTCTGCTGTTGTGTCCTAGGTTAAGTTATTATATGTTTATTTGACTATTGTTATACAATCCTTTTTTGTCCACAACAAGATAAATAAATAAATAAATAAATAAATAAAAAACCGAAAAAAAACGAAAAAAACACAAGAAGCGTAGGTGGTGGTACAAAAACTGATTATTAAAAAGACATGCATACAGTCACGTCCATTTATTAGAAGAATTGCGATTTTATCATGATATGATGGCGATAAGACATTCTTGCTCTTTATACAGGTCAAAAAAAATCTCTTAAAAATGTCTCGCTATAAGCCATTTTCGAAATTCACTAGCAAATGATTTGTTTCGCAGTATTAAAATCGTACAATCTAATCGCAAGTCGCAATACACGGTCAAATAAACGACCCAAGCAACAATGCCGTACTGCAGCAGACTGACTGGTTTGTCTGAAATCAAATCGCACCAACTTGGTCGAACAGCGAAAATACACGATCAAATTATGTTCAATTTTGTCGCATTCGACAAAATTGTACTGCGACGTTGGAACGTGAGTGGCGTTCTTTATGAGCTTTGACCTTCATATGCGCAGAAACATAATTCCGACCGTCGCCTAAATTATTCTACGTCCTAAAAACATTACATATATTATTCACAGTCTATCTCGAACTCTCGTAGCGTAAACAAGCCTTTGATCCGATTACAAATATCATAATAAAATGCCCTATTCTTTATTATTTTAAATTAAGCAATAAAAATATATATAACGAACGTTCGCCAGTTGACTTTATTGATGCCCGAGCGCCTTAGTTCATTTCTGGTTGTAATGAGGCACGTGATCTAATTCTGAGTCAATGTTTTCACAACATACTTATTACAAGAATTATGCGGATACGCCACGCCTTTCGCACATTTCGAGGCTCATAAGATATTAAAACACCTCTACCACAGCTACTCAGCATTGAAACATTTGAAAAACTTGTTCTCATATCTATTTAGCCATACCCATATACAGGTCTGGTCGAACTAAACGTGGAAGTGGTAGAAATGTATGCACCCAGTTGAAGAATACACACACGGGCAAGCGGCATATAATACAACTACTGTGGGCAATAAATCTCAGTTGTTGACAAGTGGTTGACAAATTGCCTAGCAGTGCAATGCAGCAATGCGGAATTTGGTGTGATTCAGGTAATTTTAATTTATTATAAGTAGGCACCTTCTATTAATCATCATCATCATCATTGATATTACAATTATTGCGAAAGGGAGAAATAATATTATTACAACATGGCAATTTGGAGACCTTTTGAAACGGAACAAAACAAAATTTACCATCAATATAATAAACTTGATTGAGGACATAAATAATTAAAATATGTTGTTGGCCAAATGAACGTATAATAGAAATTTTTCTACACATTATACCTTCAACAGAAAATTTTTTTAGAGACGCCTATGAAACTCTAAATTTTATTGCTAGGCATTTTTATTCATGTTCAACTGACTTCGGAAAGACTATACTATCTGACGTTATATTGACTGCTGGAATAAAAAACAGGATGTTTGATTTAATATTTATAAGTTAATCTGGATTTCACCTTAAAACTTAGGGTAAAGCTCAAACCCAAGGTTACCGGCACATTGGTTTCTTGATTTCCTACAACTTTTATCTGAAACTTTTTTGATAGGATTCAGCCGTAAAGAGTTATTGGGGTGTTCGGGTCCTTTTTAGGCAGCCTATATATTCTAAGGTCTACTTTCCACATGCTGCACAACGAGACGCAGGTAAGTTTATTTTAATAAATTCATATTTTAAAATAGTTAAATTTTTAATTTTTTAGTATTGCTACTTTTTTCTCAAGCAAATGCCAAATTCTAGTTATTAATTTATAAATTTGAGAACTTTACCCTAAGTTGACGGATTTTGTATCTCTTAAGATAACCAATATCTCCACGGTACAGCTAAAAACTGAGCACTCAAATTATAGTTCCAAGACAAAGTTTCAGATTTCTTATCTTTGCAAGGGAACTGACAAAATTTTTAACAAAGGCTTAGAAAATAATTTCTTTAGAAATACACTACTATTAACAATCATACGACAACACTACTACCACCAATACAAAATTTTTTTTTTTTTTCTAAAAATTAATGGCTGGGAAGGAGCGACTCTAAAAACACGGATTAACTTGTTAGTAGAGAAAAAAGTACTCACGTGGGAATAAGAGGGGCGGGCAAGGCCTGTCCCTGTGGTCTGCCTGGAGGCATGGGTGGAACACCTCCGCCTGGTCTATTGGGAATGGCGGGAGCGGGTCTGCCCGTGCTAGGAGGGGGTGGGGGCGCCCTTGAGCCCAGCGAACCTGCAGAAAATTAGTATAATTTTTTCAGGATCAAGTAGAGCGGCCTTTTTGTATGCAAGCTCTAATTTGATTTTGTTTTATTAACAATTAATAGTTGCCACCAATTCATATTTTTTCTCTTATTCCTCTCATAATTTGTTATTTCGCTTATTTTTTCTTTTTTCTTTTTTTTTGAAATATCTATGAATAAAATATATGTGGCATTCCACGCTAAATCGATCACTTTTAACCCGGACCCTTTTCGATTTGGCTGAAATTTTTTTATTGTTTTTTACCCTATTGAAAACCTCTTGAGAATTTTTTCAAATTTTTTCACCCAACTTAAAAAAGTTATAAATATTTGAAAAAAATTGCTTTTTTTTGTAACTAACTTTTTCAAAAATTGAGTTATCGGGAGGTTTTTTTTCAAAATTTTTGTTTTTAAATGTACTTTTTGAAAAAAAATAGATTAAATTTATCTGGACCTATCTTCACTGTTTTTTTTTCAATTTTCGAAAAGAAACGAAAATTTCTCGATTACCATTTTTGAAATTATAAAAAACACATTTTTTATAAATCCTCAAATTGTTTCAATGGTGTTTTTCGTCTGATTATTATTATTGATTGAAAAATTTTTTTTTCAAATGAAAGAAATAATTGAGTGGTAAACGAAAAAAATTTTGATTTTTTTTTTAAAAAGTTAAGAAAAAAATAGATTTTGAATAATTTTTTTGTATTTTTTTCCAAAACTACATCCAAAAACTAAGAAAATGGAAAATAAAGTTATTATTTCGTCCATTTTTGGACTTTAAAAATTTTTTTTTTCAATCAATAAAAAAATAGAAAACGAAAAAACTACTGCAAAAATTTGAGGATTTATAAAAAATGTCAGTTTTTTATAAGAAAAAAACAGTGGATAGGTCCAGAGAATTTTAATCTATTTTTTTTTTTCAAAAAGTTTCAGCCAAATCGAAAGGGGTCGTTAAAAGTGGTCGATTTGGCGTGGAATGTCCTATATTTATTTAAAATATATTTCACTTTCTCTGCCAATTTTTTTTATTTATTTTAAAACAATATTTTTGAATTTATCTTGAAAAGGAAACATTTCAAAATATTTAAAATGCAATGTTTTGTCAGGCTGCTGTGCTGTAGTCTATGTACCTGGTCGCCGCCAGTTAAATACTTATGTTGCACTTCCATAACCTTAGCAAAGAATTTTTATTGTACTATTGTTCTCGGGTTAGACTCTATGGGGGCAAACTCGCTATGAGAACCTGTAGAACCGCCTCGACGTTCATTTTGGTCCTTAGTATCAGTCCTAAGGCAGCTACAGGTGGAACTACTTCTTGAACAATGGTGGTTCTCGGAGACGTTCAACAGAGACCTCTACAACTGGTTACATCCAATGACCGGAATTAACATCAGAGCAAGCCTAGACTTTCTGATAGCGGATCTGCCCCCATAGAGCCTAGCCTGAGAACAACAAGGGCATATCAAAGATTCCTAGAAGTGCAGTGTAAACCAGGAACTGACAACCACCAGGTGTACAGGCCATGGCATAACAACTCGAAAAACCTTCGCAGAGGGGCCATGAAAGCCTTAAAACAACCATTCCCAAAATTTTTTTTAATCGATTTCAATTAGATCAACGAATAAAATATTTCTGATCGTTTCTTGCTCACAGAACAAAAGAAAACACAATTTGAACTGTAATAAATGTATTTTCATAACTGCCCGACAAATTATGCAAATGAAATACATAATAAATATAACGAGTACAATTTTTTCTCGATTACTGGTCCAAATCCGTAAGCACTAAAAGCCATGCTTAATTAACTAATGGAACAGGTATTTTTACATGCAACTAAAGAAAAAAGCAATATTATGTTAGTAAAATGTCTCTTTCCTCAAAAGTGTAAGTTATACACACTCTGTCATAAAGTTTAATAAAAATGAGCCGATATAAAAGGCGGAAAGAAAATTGGGTATTTTTTTGATGGACATCCATTTTTGTTTTTCTATTAAATTTTTTTGTAAATAAAAATCCAAAAATGTGATGCTGGGGCACTGTATTATTATTTTGTAAATAATTTTAAAATTTAGCATTTTCTCCAAATGTTAAAATCGTGGAAAATTAATTGCACAGCCACAAAAAAAAAAAGTAGTCTTTTCATGCGACTCTGTTATCCGTAGTATTTTTGCCTCCTGATCACGAATCCAGTGTTAGAATTGAACTATCACATCACAGGAATTTCCTAACCTCAAAAACCAAATAAAAATACCAAAAATTTACGAAAAAGTGCTAGGAAAAATACAAAAACAATTTTTTTCTATGTTCAAATGTTTATTTATATGGTTAAGATCCCGCCGAACGTGAATCCGCGGTCAGAATTGATGGCTCTTTTTCTAACCTCAAAAAAACGGATCAATTAAGGAGATATCACGAATTTTCAAAAAATAAGATTAGAACCAAATTTGGTATACGGCGGTTTTCTGGGTCGCTGATCACGAATCCGAGGTCAATTTTGTAAAATTCAAAATGGTGGATCCAAGATGGCCGACCAGTTTTAAAAAATAACACATTCGCGCCAAATTTGGTATACAGGGGTTTTCGGGGTCGCTGATCACGGATCCGAGGTCAATTTTGTAAAATTCAAAATGGCGGAAAAAGATAGCCGACCAAATTTTAAAAAAATAACACATTCGCGCCAAATTTGGTATACGGTAGTTTTCGAGGTCGCTGATCACGGATCCGAGGTCAATTTTGCAAAATTCAAGATGGCGGATCCAAGATGGCCAACCAAAATTGAAAAAAATAACACATTCGCGCCAAATTTGATATACGGCAGTTTTTGGGGTCGCTGATCACGTATCCGAGGTCAATTTTGTAAAGTTGCAAGTTGGCAGATCCAAGATGGCCAACTAAATTTTCAAAAATTAATACGTTCGCGTCAAATTTGGTATACGTGGGTTTTCGGTGTCGCTGATTACGACTTCGAGGTCAGAATTGCGAAATACAGTTTGTAATATTTTTGTTTATTTTATAACCTGAGTTCCGAATCATGTTTTAACCTTATTTCTTTTGGCTATATATTTTTCTTTTTTCTGGAAAAAATCTATTAACGGGTTTTCTGCCTAATCTCAGGTAATAAAGTACATAGGTAAATGATAAAATTTTTAAAAACAAATTTTGTAAATCTAATTTCGGATTTGTGATCAGTGACCCCGAAAACCCTTGTATACCAAATTCGGCATGAATGTGTTAATTTTTGAAAATTTGGTCGGCCATCTTGGATCCGCCATCTTGAATTTTGCAAATTGACATCGGATCCGTGATCAGCGACCCCAAATACTCCCGTATACCAAATTTTGCGCGAATCTTTTATTTTTTGAAAATTCAGGACCTGTTTTTTTTTAGTTTAGAAAGAGAAGCATCAATTCTGACCACAGATGTACCTTCGGCGGGGTCTTATACACATAAATCAACATTAGAATATAGAAAAAAAAAAATTGTATTTTTCCTAGCACTTTTCCGTGAATTTTTGCTATTTTTGACCTGTTTTTTGAGGTTAGGAAATTCCTGTGATGTAATAGCTCAATTCTGACAGCTCTTAGTACACATCGCATACGAGAAACGGTGACACCATATCATTACTTTAAGTTGAGCTATGAAAATTTTTTTTTACGGTTATAATTACAAATGTGAAAGAAGAATCCCTGAAATTTTACAGGAAAATGTCATTACAGAAAATTTTTCTTCGTTATCAGTTAAAACCCGAGACAATTCACACAAAACCTCAAACGGAACCACCGATAGCGTGCAGTTACAGAGAAATAAAAATGTGAGCCTGTGCAATTTACCACTAGAACCAACTGTTCCCATACTGGGGGTAGTCTTTCGTGGTCCTCCTGGGCTTGGTGGTGATAATCGAGGGTTGTCCAGTCCGCTGGCCAGCCAGTCGTTCTTAACCGGAGGTGGTACAGGAGTAGAAACAGTGGCCATGGAGACGTCTCCGATGATGTGAAGGGCCTCCTTGCAAGCATGGTACATCCGTAGCATTTCCTCACGCTTTTGTGCTTCCTCCGGTGCTTCTTCCATCATTTGAGACTGTAAGGTAAAAATTAGACAAAACGATCACGTCTACTGATCATTGCGGCTACCAAACAGTACACCTACTCGTCATCGGACCTACCGATTCTTCTTAAATCATACCTGGTCTCCGCTGGCGTAAACGTGTGCTAACAGTTCTCCATTGATGAATTCTTTGGTGTGGTTGATGATCATGTACATGATGGTCTTCGGTACTAGGTCTCTTGTGGTTTTGGTGACGATTCTCATATAACTGTCCACGAGGTTTCTTATTGTTTCGACTTGTCTTTCCAGTTGTGGGTCCATGGAACTCGTTAGATTTTCTCCCGACGACTAAACATAAAAACGATATTACAAAACCAATTATGCAGAATAAGTAGTTGATGTTTTCATATAAAAAATGTAACTGTTTCTGTACAGATGTGTATAAGAAAAAAAAATGCAGTCAAAGCTTGAGGTTAAGAAGGTACTCAAAAGTTGCAGGTTTATTTACAGTAATCATATCAACCTCAAAAATTTGGAGTGGATCATGTTCCATTAACATAACCAGAAAACTTACAAATCATGGATAGATATTTGCGAACTCGTCATGAATTATCATGACAAACTTGTGGCAAGTTATTGAGCAAATTAGTACACTGGAGACTGTTCATTGCAATCACCTGAACTAAAAGTAATATGTTTATTAGTCCAAGTCAGAGGCGGCTCGCCAGGTGACGCAAGTGATGCACACAACGCTTCACCTAAAATTTCCGTTTGGTTGTGCAATATAAAATTATTTTTAATTTTATATAAATTTTACAATTTAAGTATAATTCTATATTGTAAATGTATTGTTTGTTTGTTTAATACATAGAAATAAACAGAATAGTTGTGCGGTGAACGCCTTCTAAAAAAACATTGCCTTCGTTGAGTGCGAACATCAACCTCGTACCATATAATGTATAAGCAAGTGACGCAGATCAAAATCAGTCTGTATTTCACATCTCTTCATAGCGTTGTTTATGGCGGTTATCATGGCAACGAGGCGGTCAACACGGGAGTGAACTATGGCGTGGGAGAACGAGTGAAGTGAAAATTAAGCAGCATTGTCATCACCACTTTAAACAGTTTATACGATACGCATCACCCAGTACACGATTATAACGGTTTTGTTAATATTTGTTTTGTACAATAATTGTAGAAATGTTTCATATGTATGATCCAGTATGTATTTTATTGGAAATGTCATTTTCCAGATGGAAAATTGAGGACAAAAAATATTTTTTAAATTGCAAGAGACCTGCGCCTTATTCTCTTGACGTGGAAAAAAGGGGAAGTCAAAAGACAATGTGTACGTCGGAAGTTTCGGAATGAATGGTATTCGGCGTATAAGTGGTTGTGTGGAAGTGTTGATTTAAAAAAAACTTTCTGTATGACGTGTTCAATTGTGGGTTTAAAGTCGGGCATGTGGAATAAGGAGGGATTTAACAATTTTGGAAACATCACGCGAGGATGTCGTAACCACGAAGCTTCTTTGGAACATACATATACGGTGTGCGTTAACGTTAGCAGAAGTCCACAAGTCGAATTAATATTTCCATTTTCTATAAAATCTAAATGAAAATCCTTCTTGCAAACGTCAGTTTTTCGGCAATATTGCAAATGCAACTAAAAATTTCCAATTAAAGCCATTTGACATTGAAAATTTGAAAATTTTCGCTTGCGGCTCTTTTTTTTCTTTTTAGTCAATCAATGAATATGCTTCACTAATTCTCAATGTCACGAGCCGCCACTGGCCCAAGTATTGTAAAGGCAAGTACGTTGATAATGTATGCTTGGCAATATTCGCAGAAAAAAGATTATGCATGAACGTTCAGTTCGGAAACATAAAAGAGAAACTTATTTCGGAGTTTTCTCAAATTTTATGCTACCCAAGCACTCTTTTAATAACTAATTTTTAAATATTACTTTTGTAAATACTGAAAAATGTAGAGCACTTAAGAATTTGGAGAATATTCAGCATTCTCAAGAAAATGTTTGAGAATAATGGAGGACCAATTTTGAGTGTTATTTTTGGAGAGCTGTCACACTCACAGTTTTAAAAAAGCTCGTTCATATTGCATTAAAAGTGAACAATTTTTGGCTTTTAATTAATTAGATGAATTTACTGAAAGGGGTGTGAAACCACTGTCTCATAAAAATTTTTAGTTTACATGTGAAGATGGAAGTTTTCTCAACTGAGGTTTTGAGTGTTGGAATTCTTTGTACATGTTACAAACCTGATAACTATCTCCCTGCAGCATCAGAAGCAAAACACACAAACACAAGGGTTAAATGCAAGAAAGTACACACAAGGTATAGTCATATTAGTCAGCTGAAGCAGTTTGTAAATAGTTAAGTATCGTTTAGTAACGCCCCACATTTACCCTAGCCACACTTCTATAAATTACTCGTAAAATCACTAACTGGTACCAGAAATAAAATATATATATTGTATTTATTCCAATCAGTTTCTCTGATTTCATTTTCCTTGGCTAGAATAAGTATGAGATTGTAAAATGCCTATTATCTACAGCGCTACTAAATATTAAAACCAATACAACCCTGACCATTTATAACTTCTAGAAATACTTGCCCGTCTTTTCTGTAAAACAACAATTTGTTATATTATTCTAGTAACAGCTGCATTGTGTCGAGATTTTACTAAAGAGATGTAGGAAACTGTTCTCGATATTGTTAGAAAATACGAGGGTTACCTTTTATATTTCAGGAATGGACAATCCTGGTGCTGCCATCTGACAACCGTCATCCCTATCGTAAAGGTCGACTTTTTCTCAGTATACTTACACAGAACGTTTTGACGTACAGGCACTATGTGTATTGTTTACAGTGACTTGAAAAACTCATCTAGGCCAAAAAATTGAAGTAAGTCATGTACAAATATCCATGCAATTATCAACAACAGTGCATCGATGAACTTATTTCGACTTATGGCGATGAAGCACCATCAAAAACCACTGTATATTTGTGGTATATGGAATTCAATAGTGGCTGTGATTCGCTCACTGACGAATTACGTGAAGGGCGCCCTAAATCGGTTGTTGTTCCAGAAAACATTGATGCTATGGGTGAACTGATATTGCAAGATCATGTGACTTGTTGTGAGACTGAGGCATCCTTGGGCATTAGTGGAGCCAGCATACATTCAAAATTGCATGAACATTTGGCCACCAAAAAAATTTGTTCAAGATGGATCCCACATAATTTGACAAACGTTCAAAAAAAGGCTCATGTCGATTGGTTGCAAGAAATACGATCGCTGTACTTCAAACCACGTCTATGATATCGTAACAGGTGGCAAATCATAGGTCTATGTATAAGAGCCCAAAACGCAATTGACTCTACCGGCCCTTCAAGATGAGCCAAATCCAACAAAAGCTGTTCGCACATGAAGCACTTCTATGCAAATGGTCGCCTGTTTTTTTTTTTGAAAAAACTGGACATGTGGTAACTGTACATTAGTGCAAAGTCGGACAGTCAATTCAGAATGGTACACAACCACTTGCTTGCCAGAAGTCTTCGGAAAAATAAGGGAAACAGGGTGTTAGAAGTTTAACAGAATTTTAACAGGCAATGGGTCCTAAACTCAACCATTTCTGAGAAAAAAAATATCAAAATCTCCAACTTGATGTACAAAAGTTCGAGCTATGAGACAACGGCGCGGCAGTTTATTAACACGAAGTACTAAGGTGTCCAGCAACCACCAATACACAATTCAGTTGGTATCTGGATTCGACCGTGTCGGAGTGTTTTTTGCATACCACTATGTCCTTTTCTTGAGGTGTTTTCCAGCGAGTGTGTGAAAATTGGATTCGAAGGTGTCGTACGTGCATCGAAAATGGTGGTGGACATTTTGAGCATATGTTGTATGCTTTGTACTTGTGCCTTTAAAAATTACTGAATTTTGCTTTTTGGTAAGTACCTAAATTATTTTAAATACGAATGATTATTTGGACGACGTGAATCTTTGGGTACTTTAATTACATTTTTCAGATACGTAATTTGATTAAATGTTACATTCCTGTCTTAAGATTCATAATTACTAAAATTCGAGCTAAAATTTAAGCACAACACTATCTTTGTACTACAAAATCGATACATTTTATATATTTAAAAACTGGAAAATAATTGTCTTGAAATTTACTAAATATTTCACAATAATAGCTGTTTACATTTTTTCCGTAGGACAAGTCTGCCACGTGTACATGTGGTGTGCATCAGCAGGTTAAGTGCTGTTGTCAAGTTGTGATGAAACTCCCCAGTATTAATACTCGCTGTATTTTGAAAACTGTTAATCTTACGCACCTGTAATATACTACTTTTTTGTTCATTTATGATTACGTTATCTCATGCTGAAGTACTGGTAGTCAAACTTCTTACACCTTGTATATCATTTTCCACTAAGATAATGCAAGATTTCACATATCGGCTCAAACAAGAGACTTTTTCAGAACGGAAAAAGTTGAATTGATGAGTTCATCTGCCATACAACCTTGATTTGGCACCTAATGACTTTTTTAATGCCCGCACATTAAAAATAAATACAAGGTCGATTTTTCGATGCCTGAGAAAGCGGCTGATGCGTTCAAAATGCATGATTTGGAGGTACCCCAATTGGAATATAAAAAGTGCTTTGAAGATTGGTTCTAGTGCCTGCAAAAGTGTTTTGATCTTCACGGAAAATAAATTGAAAAATAATAAAGCCATATACGATGATTAAATTTTTTTTTAGGTTCTCTATTCCCAACATACAAAGGTGACCCTCGTATGACCCCTACTCAGAGTTCCAACTTACATAAAACTTAAGCAGTTCCCCACCTCGCTTGTTACATGAATTGAGTGCATAAAGTTTACAATTCCTGTGAAAATTGTGTCTATACCTTGGTAACAACAAAGCAAAAGTGTGGATGCAATTTGCTACATTAAGTAACGTTTATACAATACAATTTACTCACATCAGAAGAATTCTACAGAAAGAAAATAGGCAAGATCAAAAGAAAATTGTGTTTGTGTGTATTTTACATGCCAATATATTGTGCTCAGGTGAAAATGTAAGAATAAATATAATCACTCACCTCTTCTCCGTTGACAGCCTCTGTTTGTTTCTCCGGGTATACCCCAGCCCTCAAAAACGACGCCTTCCAGGAGTCCACTTCGTCTAAAGTCTCACAGCTCAGTTCTAATTGTTTGTAATCCTAAAAACCGAGAAGAAAGTTTTTGAAAAACGCGGTTTCAAGCACAACGTAAATCCTCGACTTACTTTATAAACGTTTCGCCCATCAGGATTGAACAGTGCGAACATATGCCTCCTGGACATAAAGCCCTGTTCGATATCCCTTAACTTAAGCCCGTCTAAAGGCAACATGTATTTCTTTTCTCGCTCTTCCTCGTCCTTGAACCAGGATATATTCTCGGAAGTCAGCACGAACCAGTAGTCCCTCGAGCCGCCCTTCATTATGCCTAGGTTGTGGATGCACATGTACCCTTTACGGATAACTTGGTTGCCGAGAGCCCCACGAGTGCCCTTGGCCGCTGCGTTCTCGGACTGGTTTTGAGCGCTGGATTAAAAATTATTTATTTACAAACTAGGCCATATTTTTGTTTAAAACTTAAGGGAACAAGTAAAATAATAAAAGAACAGAGTGTAATAAAAAGAGATTTTAACCTGAAACTCTCAAATACTTCGAAAAATAAGTACTGTAACACTGTTGTCGTGTCACATCAGATGGATTGATAATATACAGGGTGCTTCAAAAAGGTGTTGCCAAACTTGGGGGAGTTATAGAGGACATTGCAGAAGAAAATTTTTTTATACCTACATATAAACCCCGTCGGAAGTATTGGAGCAATATTTGTCCAAAAACGTAATGCCCCCAATATTAAGTAATTTTTATAAATAATGTAAAAATAATAAATTTGTAATAATTGTTCAAAACGACAAACAAAACAAATGTGAAACACTCAATTGGGTCCGATCATTTACTACGTGACAGCTCTGTTCATTTGTTTCACTATTCATCACAGCGTAACACAGATGACATTACATGGCCAGATTAGATGCGTGCCATAAAGCTTATATCACACAGTTGTGGATACAATCAATTTTTACCACCATAGGACATGCAGTTGGTAAACAAATATCAGAAGAGATAAACGTGTTTATTTTGTTTTAAATCATTTTTTGCCTTATCCTTAATAAAAATTACTTAAATATCAGTCTTTTGGTGTCAACGAGATAAGATTACGTTTTTAGACAAAAATTGCTCCAGGGCCAAACGGCTCATTTATGACTAGCGGTTTATACAGAGTGTCACGCTTAAATGTGATACAAGCCCGTAACTTCTTTATTTTTTGGTCGACTTCAAAAATATTTATTTTGAAATGTGGGGTAAAAAAACTCTATCTAACTGCGATGCTGCTGTTTTTATTAATGCAATTCATAGACAAAAAATCGCTAATACCAATTAGCTGCTTTGACGTCAAAAAACGTGTCCTAGTTGGCCGTGTATTGCATTAATAAAAGCAACACCATTACAGTTAGGGAGAGTTTTTTCTATCCTACATTCTAAAAAAAATGTTTGAAATCAATATAAAAATATCACACATTGTATCACATTTAAGCGCGACACCCTGTATGTAAAAATTTTCTACCACAATATATCCTCTATATTCTTCTCAAGTTTGGCAACGCCTTTTTGAAACACCCTGTATATATAGTTCACCTAAACTAGGCTAATGTCAGAAGTTATTGACACTGGGATTCACAAACTAAACATAGTGCTTTAAAAATCAAATATTTTCTATGAAGTAATTTTAAAAAATATTTTAAATCTATCTATCTATAGATTAAGAAGTATATTTTCCATTGTAGTTTCATACAGTTGGTTCAAAAAATTAAAAACAGATAACAGCGCACATACAACTGAATTCGGGAGCTGTCCAATCTCAGATCAGTATTCTGGGAAGTACATCCTGTTACCACTAAAAAAATCGAACCCTCACATAAAGCTACACTCTGAACGCTTAATTTCAAAAAACTAGAAAAAATCACCAGAGTTGGAAGATAGATTAAATATACTAGATATGTTCAGACAAAGTTGAATGATTTCCAGGCTGGTTGCCATGTCGTCGATTTACAACTCTTGACGTTTCGAGAGACATATCGCTCTCTTCTTCAGAAGTTACTCTGAAACAGTTTCAGTGGCAACCAGCCCGGAAATCGTTCAACCATTAACGACAGTCACGGATGCCTACAAAAAAAAACTAAGTCAAGACAAATTAAAGGTGCAATAGCTAAAAATAGAAGGATAGAAACATTTACAAAACAAATTTCATTTGCCGCGACTTACTTTGCAAATCCGATGAAGTCTTCGTGGTTCGTGTTCATGTAAGCCAGTTCACAGTCTATCAGGACACAAAGTTGATCTTTGCACAGCTGCTCTCGTTGTCTAATGTGGGTGGTTATGATCCTCTCTGCTTCTTCTCTCAATCTCGGGTAACGTGACATCTACAAAATAAAGATACAGATACTTTTCAAATCGGAATTCAATCGTTGGGTCTCACTTTATCTGTACACAATCGAACGACATTGGACAATTCTGTAACGACCAGATCCACGCATTTCAATGAGGGTTCCTTTAATCGTGCAATCTGTTTCTTCACGATGGCCTCGAAAGCCATGTCGGGCGTAAACAAACCAACCTAAAGAAACCGATGATTAGTGACCAACTTTTAATTGTTGGGGTTTCTAACTCACTCTGATACCATGTATATTTCTAATAGCAAACGCTATCTCCCTACGCAGCTCCTTCTCGTCAAACTCCATCTTAACGATCTCGAACGGGAAACGTTCGTGGAACAATCTGTTGATCTTCGCACCGCCAGATAGCTCCATCGTGTTGATTTGAGCGGAACCGGAGCCTTCGATGGTCCTGTCGAAATCTGTCTGCAACTGCTGAATCATTCTAGAAATTTAAAAAATTATATAAAGTCCTATTAAAATATGTTTTCATGAGTAACGTACTGCAACATCGCCTTTGTTTTGATGGCGGGATCGTCGGGTCGGAAGTGTTTGAACTGTTCAACGTCTTTCTCCAACGTCAGTAACTGTTTCTGAAGTTTGTCTCTTAAGCTAGGCAAAGTGTCTCGGATGTGATTCGTGAGCTGTTGATTGAGGATTCTCTGGAGGTAAGGCGTACCGAGACGGTCCGCAATGTGTCGGTAAGAGGGATGACTAAAAAGAATAGTAGTTAAAAACAACTAATAGTTACAAGTTATTGAAATACCTGTAGAAAAATTTTCTTTCAGCCGCGAGAGCTGCGTTAATGTCCTTACGACCCTCTATGTCTTTCTGTGAACGATTGACGACACCAATGTAACCCCTTCGAAGGGGTAATAATTTATTTTCTAAGATGTCACGAGCGTCCGTTCCCTCGTCCATCAAATCTAACTTTGTGATAACACCGATTGTACGGATACCTAGAAGTTAATTGAAGAACACAAGATTTTTTGAAAATTTGTAGAACAAAAATTTCCATCTGGAAAAATATGACGTGTATAAATTGTTATAGAAGTTTTGCAAACACAAATTAAATTAGATGTACAAACAGTAGAAATTATGTTATTTTTCCCCTGAAAGTTGCTTCTATTTTTAATCAGTTCAAATGTTGTAAAATGTAGAACTAGAAATGCATATAAAAGAAGACCAACCTATTAGAACGCTTTTTTAAAATTTACTCAGCCATAATCTTAAATTTGATTTTTTAATTTGAATCTGCACATCTAAGAAAAACATATTAATTAACATTAATCATACAATGAGCAATGAATATTTGTTCTCTCAATTTTGTACAAATTACATTGAGGGGACGCAGAATCTAGAGGCATAGTACCATTGCCAATCAATTTTTTTGTCATAAAAATGTAGGTTTTGATAAGTAAAAATAAATTCAATGTAATAGTATTTTTTAAGCTTAAAAAAACAGATTTAAATCAGTTAATAAATGCCTTTTCTACAAGAGTGTTTCCATTTCAAATGGAAACAAAAAAATCCATTTTAATTGTGAGTTAGAAAAAAACCTATATAAGCTAGAAAAAAAGCTTTGATTGACATTACCTTGAGGATCCACTTCTTTGGCTAATTTTAAGGCGTCTGAATTAGCTAAATCCGTGTTAGCCGGTGTAACCGCCAGAATGAGACAGGACTCTCTCTTGATGAACTGCATGATCATCGCTCTGATTTGCTGTTCAATATCGACTGGCTGATCCCCGATTGGCACCTTAGTCAATCCGGGTAAATCGATGAGGGTCAAATTTAGTACTAAAAAGGATATTTTCATTTGAGAAGTGGCTAGAGTTTCAGTATTGTTTATACCTACCATTTGGTGAGTATACCCTCAAGTTAATGGGTATGTTAGAGATGCCTTTATTGCTTCCTGTAACCCTGTCCGTTTCAGCTTCGATTTCTCTGCGGACTTCGTCAAAGTCCACAAACTTTTTGCCTTTACAATGTAAAAATTCTGCATATTCTGTAATTAAAACGGACTTCTTACAGTATACCTTCTTTTATCTCTATTACTAGTATATCAAATAATAGTATCTAGGTTTAGCTTTTCAATATTTTATTTTGGCTGTTTTTTAAGGACGGAACAGATGGTTGAATGTCTATATCTATATTTCGCATTGTAACTTTTTCAAGAATAAAGTCAGTCCAAAAATAAACAGCTTCTCGTATTTTTAAATGGAAAATATTTCATAAAAGCATTTGAAACAGAAAATCCTAGAAAATTCCAAGAATCATATCATAAAAAGATACTAGAACTGTTGGCATTAATTGATATCTCTTGATCTACTAATTTGTAACACCCTGTATATTAAAATTATTTTTATTTAAAAAACATTTTAAGTCTTTAAACTGAAAAAATAAGTCACTTAAAGACCAAATATAATATTATTTTATGTTATTGATGGACTATTGAGCTTAGACGATACAGTAATTATTGACAAATTCATGTTATGTAACATAAAAACAATAAGTATTGTCATTGCTAACAAAAAAAATAGATAGGTTCCTTAATTATAATCATTAAGAAGAACAGAAAATTGCACAAAGAAAATCCTATATTACATTTTTGCAATCAAATACAAGATATCAAGGATTTGGCCTTTAACTTTCTCTTCTCACTGTACTATTGTTCCTGCCACTCAATCCTCTAACTTCTTATATGTAGTGCGCTTTTTGGCATGTTCTCGGTTTGCACATACCATCAACCATACAAAGTTGATTGAGCTGTAATTATATTGGGAGAAACAACTAAAGCAAAATCCAGCAATAAGATCATGCGTCAGTAGAATCACCAGACATATACCGATTATATCTGCCACACTCTAAACATTTATTAGTAATACTATAGAAGCTCATAAAAGTTAGACATTATTATAACTTCGACTAAAACCCTTCAAGGGAAGAATTTAGTGAGAAAGTCTATAATTAAAAAAAAATTAACCTTGATATCAGCCAAAATTATAATAATTAAATTACAAATTACAAAGAAAAAGGCAATGATTTTATTGTTTTAGATAAGATTAAGATAACTCCACCAATTCATTATATCAGATCTGCAATATAATTGATAAAACCTCATCTGTAACAAAATGCAAATTTTGATTTATTAATGCTTTATTTCCCCACAAAGGTCTTTTTTAAAACTTGAAAACGTTAATAATAGTGATACATTAATTTTAATTTCTTTACAGAATTTAGTTCAATTCACATAAAATATTTGTAATAATGCTGGAATGACAAAATTGTTACAATTTCGGTCAATTTAAACGACATTCATCAATTTAAGGTAATGAAATTTCTGGAAAATAATATTCAAAATGATTTCACGGAAGATGACTAATAAAATTAATTGCTTCAAATTTGAGCCTGAAATTTTTTAGCTGTATATGTATATCTGGTTGTCCGCACATTTAAAATAGGTCATATACATCCAACCTATTGCCAAAAATGAGTTTTATTTTGTGTTCATAAAATATTTTTATCACTTTATAGGGTAATTGGGTGCAATTAAAGATTTTGATTAAGAAATAGAAATACTTACAACTATTAATTCGCTTAACTTTTACCACCGCTAGAATTTACCCACATTTTATAGGCAAAAGAAATTTTTTGGGAAACATAATTAAATATACTAAAAATTCAATGTAATTTATATAAAAAATTGATGAAACATATTGAAAATCACTCATTGTGCATTTGTAAAATAATAGACCGATATGCCAATTATTTATAGGAAAATAGTGACAAATGTTTAAAAAACAATTTTACTTTATAAATAGTTTATTGAAAACTATTTTTGCATAGTGATATTAGAAAAATGAAAATACAAGATATTTCTTTGAAGAATTATTACATTACTTAACAATTTCAATATGTCCAATATGTGTTTTATATTACTAATATTTAGACAGGTATATAATTTTTTGGTTTCATTTTAGATAATTATTAATTAGTAGCTGTTTACTAGATACCGCTGGTACAATTCAATGACAGTTGGAGTACGGCAGCCCATAGAGTAGTTATATGTTTCGTACCTAGACTTTTGGTATTAAATTTATTTGAATTAATTTAATGACATTAAAATAAAGCAGGAATATAAGAGCTAATATAAAAGAAAAAAGCAAAATAAAAATATACATGTACATAGACTAGGTATCTATACTGGAGTCTAAAGATATTTCCTGTGATACAAGCAAATTAATAAATTCCCAAATATCTCTTTATTTTACCAATTTAAAATTTACTGATACTAAAGGTCAATTTTATTAATTATTTGGAATAATACATTTTTACAAAGACACGCCTATACTTCTTTATTAAGAACGTAGTAAGCATAGAATATGTGTAGTGGGTATATAAATATTTTGTAAGTATAGAATTCACCAACATTACTAAGTACTAAACAATTACCAATAATTGGAAACAAAGGATTATCTACTGCTTTTTCTGGAATTCCAATAATTATCTAATTTTGAGCTTTTCAAGTAGGACATCTCAAAAGCGATAAAAAAAAGTTAACAAGAAAATTGCTGGAATTTTAATGATTCTGTGGAATTAGGAAATTATCTTACCAGTATTGGAGTTTATCAACTGTAAGATTAATGGTCTGCGAGTTACAATACCGGATCCTCTAGGAAGGAAGTCTCTGCAAGAAAGATTAAGTGTGTCATTCAACTCATTATCTGTGTACAACATTATAAAAAATCAATATTCAACCTACAACCTACGTTTTCTCGCTATCAACGGAAACTGTGTGGAAACCAAAGAAGGGAATTAGGTACTTTGAGGAAAAAGAAATATTCGTTTCCGTTTTCTTCAGAAGAAACGTCAAATCAACATGAATTTGACTGGGCAATAAGCCAGGTCAATATGTCAAAAGTCAAACAGAAATTGATTTAACCACAAATTAAATCAATAACTAATTGCCATATAAACAACAATGTATAGAAGTTAAGACGAATGTTTATTTAAACTTACCTGCCAACAAAATTTTCTAATACTGAGCTTTTTCCAGCCGATTGTCCGCCCACTACAGCGATTTGTGGCAAATCTAAAGTCATATGAACACCAAGTTGTGTAAAAGCATCCTGCAACTTATTCACAATGGGAATAAGTTGCTCCATTCCCGTGTTCCCTGCCATTTTTAGGCCGGAATTTCGCGTATTTCCCTTAGAAAATAGCCACTGCACTTCACTACTCTAAAAATGTATATCAACGAACATGGCCGAGCTAAACTGACTGTACGATACGCGCATGAGTCATCTTAAAATTTATTTACTTATGTATGTATGTTTTTCAGAAATATACGATACCTAGCAGCAAAACTTCTACACTGTTAAGAAGACCACCACTACCACTGAAATCTCTCAGATTCAGATAAAAATAAAACATTCAAATATTTGCCAATATCAATAGAGACGGGCATGCGCATGCAATTAAAAATTGCGGTCAACTGTTTTACTGGTTGCATATCCGGTATCCGACATAACTAGGCTAAAATCACATTATGTATATTCATTGGAATATTTTGAAATGCAGAACCGACAAAATAAATTTCTGTGTCACTTTTTCTGTATTAATTTGACTTCCAGTTCTTAAAATTTAGACTTATGAATTATTTTAAATACTAACTACACTTCTTTCAATTTTAAGGCCTATGTTTACCAAGATGGTAAACACAAGAGACATAAATATTTGATAATCCAAGATAACTAAAAACTTTTATCCTGCAATTTTGGGAATATGTGTTATAATTATGTGCCTCAATTAAAATATGTCTACTAAAAATCTTGTAAAAATACCAATTTAATTGCATATCACTTTCTAGTACATATTATTTATATTTGTAGATACAAAAAAACTTTGAATTTATATAAACGATTCCCCTTCTTTCTTTCTTTGAATAGTGATTACTGCAACTTGTGAAAATACGGTAGCATTTTGTTTTTTGTTGTAAAAAGGCACGCCACTAACTAGCTAGACGGTATTTTAATAATTAAAATGTTTGTATTATTTCTGTAAAAGCTCATGTGGAAAAATATAAGTGATATGAATATTGTTGTAGTGAACATTTATGTGAAAATTAAAGTGAATATACCTAGTTGTGGAAGTAAGTGTAATGATTGTCTCTAAAACCAATAAACTATATACAAAAAAAAATTCTGATACAAACTAAGTGACCTCAGCTTTATAGAGCAGGTGCATAGGTAAGTTTTCTGGTAAGTGATAATCATGATAACTGAAAATTGTTTACTATACTTACTTTACATTACTGCTTCTTTCATGAAGAAGATCTTCGTAGAATTTCTTATAATATATATAGGTCTATTTAAAGCAATGAAACATAATATTACTACCTATAGTCTATTAATTTATTAAAAAATGTACACCTAAATAAGTAATAATACGAGTATGTGATAGTAATCCTATACCCTTTACTGTTGTAGTGAGATATAATAATCTTGATGACTAGAAGTTTTTAACTAAATGTTCTGTTAGTAAATAATATATATTCATTTGCCTGAAGATACGTACATTGTCATTTTTTTATCAAAATGAATTAATGTGTGTGTTACATGTATACTTTACGAGTTTTCTAACTAGATTTAAGAAAAACGTACATGTATAGAAATCAAAACTACACATATAATACTGTAAATAAATTGTTAAAATTGTTAAAAAATGTTCACTTAATTAATATGTTAGAATCAAATAGAATATCTTTATTTGCAAGAGTATTTCCAAAGCAGACCATATTTCTTCGTGATGTACTTAAATATGTACTACCTACTTCTTTTGGCATGAAATAATTAATGTGTGGCAAGATTAAGACGGAAGTCATGTTATCATGAAGTCATCTAAAATAGATAATTAAATTATATTTATAAGTATACCTACAGGGTGTTAAATAATTTTTAAGTATTACTATACTAATTAGTCACTTTAGTGTATATATAAACTAGTGTCAGTGATAGAATACACTAAAGCTTTTAAGCAAAAAGAGTTAATTATAATTGCCCAAAATACCATCCAAACCACATTTAAATGTCTCAAACAAAACACAATTTTAGCAGCACATCATTCACATATCATAAAATTGGTAATTTTTTTAGGAAAACGGTTTTACTTTCATCAATAAGTATCAAGAAAAACGACTTTAAATTTACATACTGAAGAACAAGTTTTAGGAATTTATAGTTTCACATTGCTTTGATTCCATTTTGTTTTATTTTTGTTAGTCATTTAAAGCGGGTTACAAACAATTAAGATTTTTCATAGACGCCATTGCAACAGAGGAAGCACAACACATTTTAAACTTCTCATTTCTCTTACCATTAACAACATACAGTCATTACGGTATAGATAGAATAAAAAAGTGAGGAATTAGCAGATTTTTCTCACTCTTAATCTTCCTTACACCTGGAAAATTAAAAAAACCTGGTCAATATTGCGATAGAGTATTTAAATAACAACTTTTAAACAATCAAGTAGCTTTTATTAAAAAAATAACATTTCTATAAAATCATAAAGTAAAATTTAATTGCTTATCTTTTGGTATAATTAAAACATAAATAAATTATTTTTACATCCCTTCTTTGTTAATTTGATAAATTGTTACAAATATAAATAAATTATAAATACATCAGGGATTTTTTTTTTTTGGTTAAAATTAAAAGTTGTAAAAGCGGAAAGTGAGATTCAGTATTGCCTATCTGGCAAAGACGGCGCCGTACCTGGGGGTGGGGGTGGTGCTGGCCTACTTATAGCTGGTGGGGGTGTAGACAGTCTGAAACCTAAAGAACGGAAAAAATAGGTAGATATATAAAATGAACAGGCAACTTATTTTTTAATTTTGCGAATTTGTCGTAAATTTGCAATGAAGCCCATTTTTTTTCAGCGCTTGTTTCAAAAAAAAAGGAAAAGAAAATAACAAAAATCCTTCACGTAGAAATTTTGATTTTGATCTTTCTGAAATTTCTAAGCCATTGAATTTTCTGGACTTTTTATCAGTAAATTCTGCTTGAAATTGCATTTCCAATACACAAACAAATTTTCGAGGCAAATTCAAGATAAATTCTGAAAAAATCAAAATTTTGAAGGTTTTCTGGCTTACATGAATAATCTAATTAGTTACTACAACAAATTTAGTTCTTTTTCTTACGGAAGCCTCATTATGGGAATACAGTGGTGTTTTTATAAATTTTCAAACAACATTTAAATAAAATAGACTAACCTCTTTTGGTGGCGGCCGAAGGTGCCGGTGTAGGGGTGAAAAGAGAAATTGTGTCCTCTTCTGATTGTGCAGATTTGTTTTTGGTGGTTATCCTCATTGAACAATCTCCAATTATTTCTAGGGCTGTTCTACAAGCTTGAAACATGGCCATTTTTTCTTCTCGCCTTTTTACTTCCTCTGGTGATTCTTCCATGAGATTAGCCTACCAAAAAATCATACAGAACTAGTTGATAATATTAAATCACATCGAAAGGTAGAGAAAGCTTTTTTCAGTCTGCCAAATTGTCCCACCACATCAGGAGTTTGGGACAGTCAAACATAAAAGCGGCTGTACATGTTTTTGATATGTCACACCTACAGATATTTTTTAACTCAATACTTTAACTTAAAGTACTTCTCTTTTTCTTTAATTTCCATTTTGGATTGTCTCGATATGACCTTTTTCGATATCATCCATTAAGTTTAGTTGATTTCAGTATGTAATCAACAACGTAATCAATTAACTTCAGTTAATTGCTAAAATACTTGCAGTCTTTCTAAATCGGGCTGCTTGATTAACGTGAGCAGAAGGATTTTAGAATTTAGAATAAGGCCGTTTTTCACCTCTTGATAAATTTATTATTTATTTGCCTGTTAAATCAATTTCATAAAAAACATAAGCATAAGAAAGTAACAGACATATATTTAATTGATAAATTAAACTTACTTACTTGATAGTTGACAAAAATCGGCCCTAAATGCATTAGTTAAAAAATATTGCAAATGATTTTACGTGATCAAGAACGCGTTATGACGTCATTTAGTGCGATCACGAACACAACCTGCTTATCAGCCGTCGTTGATTCTCGATCGCACTAATTGACGTCACGAATTAGCGCGGCAACAATCACCCGTTTAAAACATTTATTTCGTGCGCCAATTAATTAGTAATTAACAACCCCTTAGAAATTTCTAGTATTTTCACGACATTATTAACATAACATAACATAAGGTTAAATATTATTTCTAGGACATTTAAAAAAACAATAACAAATTGCTCATTGATTAAATACTGGAATCAACTAAACTTTAATTGGTGATATCTTGGAGAAGAAAATCTTATCGCAACAAACAAGAGGAAAAAATATCTATGTGTCATAACGTCAAAATACATAATGTCGAAGTGGTTTTTTATATATTTAGTTTTGAAATATATCAGTAAGTCTGACATAATGTCAAAAACAAGTCGAAATGGCTTTTTGGCACACATTTACATGTGAATATTTATATATCCTGAATTGATGGTGTATTTTTGCGGGCAGATTCGAATTCGAGGGGAACAATTACGTCAGACAATAGGTTTAAGTTCAAAGGAGCCGGGTGGTGTCGTGTATTTAATATTCCATTACCTGGTCTTCGTTTGCGTAGACGTGGATGAGCAGCTCTTCATAGATATACTTTTTGGTTTCGATTATTATCATATGTGTAATCGTCTTTGGCACCAAATCTTTCGTCGACTTTGTTACTATGCTCATATAGCTTTCTACCAAATTTCTTATAACTTCTACTTGACGCTTTAGTGTGGGGTCCACGGAATTCTCGAACATCTAAAATCAATCAAAAGATTTTTTTAAATCCAATTGATGAATTACACCTTATTATGGAGAAGTTTATAGGTATTTCGTATTTTGGATTAAGTGTATAGGTCATCTATATGCTTACATTATTATTGTCTTCTTCTACTTCATCTTCACCTTCTGGTTTAACTTTCTTCTCTGGATACACTCCAGCCCTTAAGAATGAGGCCTTCCAAGAATCTACTTCGTCTAAAGAATCACAGCTTAATTCTAATTGTTTGTAATCCTTGAAAGTAACATTACAACACATTTTTTACTCTCATAACTGAGTATACTGATAAAGATACTCTTCAGATTTACCTACCTTATAAATATTGGACCCATTTGGATAAAATAGAGCAAACAAATGCCTTCTAGACATGAAACTCGTTTCCATATCTCTCAATTTAAGGTTGACTAGAGGAAGTATGTACTGAATTTCCTTCTCCTCGTCGTCCTTGTACCACGACAGGCTCTCAGACGTTAAAACGAACCAAAAATCTCTACCCTTGATGATGCTCAGGTTCTGTAGACACATGAAACCTTTACGAATCACTTGATTTCCCAAATGTTTCGCTTGTCCGGATGACGCTTTTTTCGCCTGATTTTCCGCACTAAATTGAAAAAATGTATTAAGAGTACGAATTCTCAATATCAGTTCAATCAAAATACAGGGTGATTTATTTGAATATGACAAAAGTAAAATGGTGGATATCCCCACTCAGGAATGTGGAGAAGATATACAAAAGGAAACACAAATATTCTTAGTAAAAATGTTCAAAGGTTTATTCGTTGAGTTAGAGACACACTTTCTAATCGCAAAATGAGATGTCCGAGTATGGGCACAAATTATATCTGTAGCATTGTTGGTGGTTTGCACTAGCTCTTTATGTATCTCCACAGAAAGATGCTGACCAATTTGAAATCAGGGCTCTTCGTGGACCAAGAAATGAAACACCGTGAACATTATTTGGTCTCAAAAATGGCATGCAATTCCAATTAAAGTGTGGCATCTCCATGAGTTGATAACATAAAGCAGTCAAGGAGTCTTTTGGATTTGTAAAACGCATCTTACTTTTTGCTATGCTCTATTTTATTCTTAAGAAGTCAAAGTTGCCATTGCCACAATTTTGTATCATAATATTTTCTGTTTTCATACTTGCTAGCCAAGACATTGAACTGAACTAACTAGAAAACAAGTGGAGTGCAAGGATAAATACTTGATGAAGGGATCTATGATCTTTCTGAAGTTGGCTTATAGTACTATGAAATAGTACATGCAGATGTAGCATTGAGTATTATAATACAAAAAACAGGATTAATTAGACCGTTTTAAAATACGACAGGTAATCTACGAGTAGGTGGTAAACTGATCTACCTTTTAAATATTGTTGGATTCTATAATAAATCACCCTATGTTTTATGGGGGTGTACTTACTCTGCAAATCCTATGAAGTCTTCATGATTGGTGTTCATATAAGACAACTGGCAGTCTATGTAAAGGGATATCTGATCTTTACATGCTTGTTCTCTTCTTCTAATATAAGAAGTTATTATACTTTCAACTGCTTCCCTTAGACGTGGAAATCTAGCCATCTAAAAAAAAACATTCTTTGAAATTCATACTTTTATTTTGATTACCTAGTGAAAGTTGATAAAGCAATACTTTATTTTCGTTTAGTTTTATTATAGGTATACCATAAAAAGAACATGTTATATACATATACCATGATGCCAAAATAGTAGCGAGTTGAGTCAAATAAATGAAACCACAATTTGTATTACTTACATACTTCTTAGTCTCATAAAATAATATTGATTATTCTCTGTATGGAAATTGTAATTATTTTGCATAATGTCCAAGTATTACATTCAGGCTGCATACCTGCACTTGGAAGTGAATAAAAGTGTCTATCCAGAAGTGTTTATTATGTGCCAAAAAGTGAAGGTGTAAAGAAAGCAAAAAACGAACTAGCAGGAAAAAAATTGAAATTAACAATGACAAATATGCAATCCGTAGGAAGATTGCAAGTATTATATTTTAAATATGAATTTCCAATAGGAAGAAAATTCAAACTGCAAGATAAAGATTTGTCCCGGAAAGTTTCACTATTTTTTTAATCATACCTTTAGGCGGTAGCAGTGGCAGCGTTAGTCATTGTAAGGATAATCTAGTATTTTCTAAAATCGACATATCTATTTGTTGTTCTGTATTTAACAATTTTTGAAACCCTCTAAATTGACACGCCCATGGAATCGTATTCCCCTCACGCATTACCAGTCGCACGCATATGCATGTTGAGAATGAGACGGTGCTATGTTGGCACTAGAGTATATTTAAATATATCATGTTTTTAATTACATGTAAAAAAATAAATATAAAGAAAAATTGCCTTAAACTTGTTCAGCATTATGTTTATCCTAAGACAGTTCAGGGGGAGGAAAAATTATGTTCAGCGAAATTTTAGTTTTTTGCGTTTTGGACCTAATTCTTTTCACTCAATGGAACAAATTGATATTATACATCATCGTCAATTATTATTCTATCAATATAATCACCAAAAATTTGGTCTAAAACGAAAAAAAAACTAAAATTTAATTTTTACTTCAACTTCAATAGTGAATAACTTTTGAAGGAGTAAATTTATGCAAAAATGTTAAGAGACCTTTTTTGTAGAGCATTAAATTTTCTTTGAAAATCTGTATTGTTCTTTTTCAGATATTAATTTGTTCGTTATTTACAAAATTCCAAAGTTAAAAAGTCAAATCGAAAAAACATATCAATTTTCAAGGCTTGATTACATGGAAACGGCTCGTCTGCCGAAAATTTTCAATCAGACCTTTTTTGTAGGGCATTCTATTTCCTTCAAAAATATATGTAGATACATTTTTTTACCTCAATGGTTTGGCATTTTTGACGCAAAAATTGTATCAGGAATAAAAAATCGAAACTACCGATGATAAACCTCTTAAAATTAATATTAAGGGCTCAAACTATCACGATATTTTCTTTCGTCATTCTGAATGATATTCTAGATATATCTTCCAAAAAAAATAGTTAATTTTTTTGCCCTTAAATATTTTAGTATGCATATAAAACTTCTGGTGTTCTTCGAGCAACAAACTCTTCGGTATTAAAAACTGTACTTTAGTCTGTATTATTTTTATTTATCACTATTTCTTTAAAAAAGAAATCGTTTCCTTTATAAGGTAAGACACGCGAAGTTATCTGTTGCGTTTACTTCCTGCGTCAATGACCCGAAATGCTATAATCACATTTACGCATAGTTCATGACCATCGGGAACAAACCATATTTCACAGTTCTTTGTATACAATATTTAAACAATCATTTATACGTACTTTCTGTATTATGTAACTAATTAGTTCTTATGAATAGTAATACAGGGTGTTCCTAAATAAGTGTCGCAACGGAAAACTGTAAATTCCTCTGGAAAACAGAAAAACTTTTTTCCTCTTTCATTTTTCTCTCCGGGCTTTCGTTTTCGAGATACACGGTGTCAAAACTTTAATTTTTTTTTAGTTTTTCGCCAATATCTTAGGAATCGTTTGAACTACAGGACTGAGCTTTTGTACACACATTACCACTATTAATAGCTACTTTTTCGCACCCTTCTCGAATTCATTGGACGTGCCAGTGGTGGAGATTTTAAGGTATCGTAAGGGTTTTTTCTCCCCTAAATTTTACGCCACTGGAAAAATTGACTTTTGACAGCAAATTCTAAAGCGCCAATGAATTTTACACAATAAGAGTTCTCTTGGTTCATTGCTCTAAAGTCAACCGTTTTCAAGAAAAATGACTTTTTATGAACAAAAGCAAACATTTTGCTAACGTTTCGAAAATCTTTTGTAATTCAAAAAATAGGTAGTAATAATTAACAATTTTAACGAAATTTAATAACAGATAGGATTTTAACTTTTTTTTATCAATTTGGCGAGTAAAATTTACAGAAACTGTTCAAAATTACGTCCGTTGGCTTGAATGCACACATTACATCTTCTAATCATGTTTCTTTCTGCCGCTGTGGCTTCACCTCTATCGGTCAACTTTTCGATAGTATTAACATGGAACGTTAGGAAAATGTTTGCTTTTGTTCATAAAAAGTCATTTTTCTTGAAAACGGTTGACTTTAGAGCAATGAACCAAGAGAACTCTTATTGTGTAAAATTGTGTATCTCGAAAACGAAAGCCCGGAGAGAAAAATGGAAGAGGAAAAAATGTTTCTTTTTTCAAGAGGAATTTACAGTTTTCCGTTGCGACACTTATTTAGGAACACCCTGTATAAATAGGAATTAACGTCGAATTTATCTTCAGATGGAATTTCAAATGATTTACTCATCATCAACTATAATAATAATAGCTATTGATTTTTCAAGAATCTACTTCTGAATAAAAATAAATAAGCAAAAAGGAAAAATTATAACGAAAAAATCTTATAGGAACTTTCTTATAGAACATCAATAAAATTGATCATGTTAGTAATTACATATTATTATCTTAGTTTCAACAGGGGGATAAGTATACTTTTTCAAATAATTAATATTAATATTCAGAGGAATGAATTATAATTACTTAAATAGTTATTATTGTTCTTTGAAATCGGTCAGCACATTTGAGGATATGCATGCCTTGTTTGTTCTCTCCGTATTAAAATTTTTACCTACCTTTTCAGTGCAGGAATGTACAACAGCTAGAAGTTCTGTCACCACTAAATCCACGCATTTCATACAGGGTTCTTTTAAACGGGATATCTGTTTTTTGACTATGGCATCGAATGCTAAATCTGGTGTAAATAATCCAATCTAAACAAATAATAATAATAATAGATAGATAGTTAACAGTGAGGGGAACGTAGATATTTTCCTACAATTTCACATATGCTGCCAGTATTCACAGACAAAAGTACTTAGATATCGCATAAAAATTAATTTTTTGGAGCAACTTTTTAAAAGCTTCATAAATAGACAGTAGACAACTGCAAAATACTCACTCTTATACCGTGTATGTTGCAAATAGCGATCGCAATTTCTTTACGTAAATCAGCCTCATCAAACTCCATTTTTACTATTTCGAATGGGAATCTCTCGTGAAAGAGACAGTGGATTTTGGCTCCTCCAGAAAGCTCCAAGGTATTCACGTCGTTGGATCTCGATCCCTCAAGGGCTCTGTCGAAACTTAGGGCGAATTGTTGAATCATCCTAAGAACAAATAATACTCCAGAAAAGAAAATTTGTCAAAAACTTCGTTTTCACGGTAAGAGCTTCTAAATACAGGCGAAAAATGTTACATAACTTACTTGACACATCTTGTCACTGAATTTTCTATAAGGCCAGACATTTTTTTATATTAAAATACAAAATTTTTCCATGCTATGGTGTAAAACCAAAATTATTGCATAAATAAAACTAGTTTATAGGCTTATATTATACAAATGTCGCTTTGACATATTACTTGTCTGATTTTTTTCAATGATTTTTAATTTAAATTAGGAATGAGACAACAGATGGAACTAGTATTATATTAAGCTTTGTAAGAGAAAGAAAATGTGCGAAGTAATTAAAAAAAAGATTCTACTTGCAAAAAATATTTCCGCCAATCGAATTTTTCCACCTCGATGTAATTTACTCTTTCAATACTCCGTACTTACTGAAGTAGAGCTTTGGTTTTGACAGTTGGATCGTCCGGAGCGAAGTTCTTAAAATCCCCCAAGTCCTTTTCTAGCCCTATAATTTGTTTTTGTAATTTGTCCCTCAAAGTAGGTAATGTATTCCCGATGTGGGTGGTTAGTTGTTGATTCAGAGTCTTTTGCAAATATGGTGTGCCTAATTTGTCAGCTATATGCGAATACGCTGGATGACTAAAACAAAAATTAAAAATAGCCGTAATAAATCGAAAGGGATGCCTTTTTTGCCGTTTATTAGATATATATGTAGGTACTGATTTTTTTTACTACCTTACGAAGAATTTTCTTTCGGCAGTAATAGCCACTCTTATATCTTTCTTTCCCTCAATATCTTTCTGGGAACGATTAACGACCCCCACGTAACCCCGTCGAAGGGGCAGTAGTCTGTTTTCTAAAATTTCTCTTGCATCCGTTCCATCATCCATCAAGTCTAATTTTGTTATTACTCCAATTGTGCGGAATCCTAAAGGGGACAAATTGAAAGTATAGACAGCGTAATTGCTGTTTATTATAGAGTTTATGTATGATTATGTCTCATCAAAGTTTTTCCTCCTTTTGAAATATATCTTAAAATAACAATTACACAATGTTTTAAAACGAAGCAAGAAGAAATAATTCATTTTACCAGCTTAAATAAGATTCATAGTTCTTAAATGTCTAGTACATAACTCCTTTATAAAATCTAGTAAATAATATTAGTCGGATTGTATACATATACTGTGAATGGTAATTAGAGATCGGGACTGGGTCGGATGATCATAGTCGTCGCGTTGGCCTTTCGCTACAGGGCTCCATACGAATACGAAACCGGTAATAACGGCAGTTATTGGTTTCGCGTTTGCTTCGTGTATACGTGTTTTAATATTCAAATATCGTCGAACACGCCAAGAGGGTAAAAAACGACCTTTCGCTGATAAAGTACGCAAATTTATTTATTTTTATTTATACCTACCTGTTTATTTATATGTTTACGACGAACACGCCTATGACTAGCCGACGAAAACCCCGAACTCTAATGATATACATTTTTATCATGTGGTATTTTTTATCTAATATTCAAAAACAACAGTCAATAACATTGCGGTAGTCAAAGGAAATAACCAAAGCCGCATTTCAGGAAAAATTGTATGTAAAACGTATATAAACTAGTGGCAGAGATATACACATTTACTAAAAAACCTAAATTTTTGACGATAGTAAGTATTTTGAAAATTCAACTAGTTTATTTGTCCTAATATAGGAATACTTCAAAGAAAATATGTCTTATTTAAAGATCTTCAGAAGTTATTTCTTTTTGTGTGTAAAATAAGTTTATTTTTTTATTTATTGAATAAATCTAAATTACCTCTAAAACTCTTAATTTCTCAAAAAATATTGACAAACAAAATGTCAGACTTATATAGTTTATCCAAAAAAATCATTGGCGTAGAAATTTTGATTTTTCTGAAGAACAGCAAGTGGTAAATTTCTACGTCACTGATTTTTATGGATTTCTAATCACCACATTATATTGAAACTGCATTTCCAACAAAAGGTTCTTAAAAAAAGTTAATAAAAATATTTCGTAAAAAGGAGTTTTAGATATATATTCCATTTATTCAGTACGCATGTAGAGGTGTGATCAGTGTTAAAAGGAATGTATACGGGTAGCCCATCGAAAACGTACCGCAAGGCATTACAGGGTAGTAAAGAACTTTTCGGCAAAATCCAAAACAGGTCAAATTTGTTTCTGAGGGGGACAACTTTTGGCTCAAAAAGCATACCAAAATCTTCAACCCCCTAAGTGGGGGTGCTATCCCCTAAATTTTTTCAAATGGGAATGGGGGTCAAGTGGGGGGTCATTAGAAAGGGCTTTTAATTCTCTATACATCGATTCTTACTTTTTGAAAATCGATTCATTATTTTAGAAAATATGCAGCTTTGAAAATACGAACAATATTTTTGACGAGAAATGCGAAAATCGATTTAATTTTACTTCAAAACTTACGGTATTAGTCAAGTAAATGCTGAAAATGTTGTCCGCCAACTTGCATACAATGATACAGGTTGTCTTCAAACCGTTGTCGAACATTCTGGAGCACTTGCGGTGTTACTTCGCGACATACATTAATGATTCGTCCTCGCAGATCTTCCAAGGTATCAGGTGGAGTGCTGTAAACTTTGCTTTTAATGTGCCCCCAGAGAAAGAAATCTAAAGGATTTAAGTCGGGTGACCGAGGGGGCCACTCAATTGCACCTCTTCGTCCTATCCAGCGTCCTGGAAACGTCTCATTTAGGTAATTGCGCACATTGAGCGAGTAATGTGGAGGAGCTCCGTCTTGCTGGAAAATCAGTTCGTGTTCATTGTAAGCAGGGTCGTCCTCTATGATATTTGTTAGAGCTGGGTCGATGACATTTTGTAGTAAATCCAAGTACATATCGCCTGTCAAATTTCCAGGAAGGAAAAAAGGACCTACAATGGAATTTCCAAAAATACCTGCCCATACATTCAACTTCTGGGGGTGTTGGGAGTGTGTCTCATGGAAAATCCTTGGATTGGTATCAGCCCAGTAACGACAATTATGGCGATTCACTAAACCATTCAAGAAGAACGTACACTCGTCCGAAAAACACACATTAAAGAGGAAATTATCGTTTATCGCTCGTTCAGTCATTATTTCGCAAAATTGCAAACGACGATCAAAATCGTCTTCATTTAGCTCTTGCACTAGCCGAATCTTATAAGGATGGAATTTGTATTTTTTTAATATTCGTTGGACACTTGTACGACTCACTCCTGTCGCAGTAGCCAATTGCATTGTACTCAGCGTACTATCCATTGCCACTTGCCCCAATACCGCTATTTCCGTAGGTTCATTTAGTACCGGATTTTCAACCTGCCTCTTTTTGTTATGAACGGAGCCAGTTTCGCGAAATTTGGCCACCAATTCGCGAACAATTTTTCCAGACGCATGTTTCTCAGGATGCCGTTGGTTGAACAGTTCGGCGACCCGATTTCCGCATTCATTGTTTTTGAAAAAAAGCTCAATAATTTCTACTCTTTCTGGAATTGAGTACACCATAATTAATCAATTTAAAAGACTCGGCAGTATTGGTACTCTTCAACTACAAGTCACAAGACAGTTATCTAGCAACTTCTTGTGGCCTATCTAAATACGAAACAAAAAGCGGACAATTTTTTGCTCACCAAAATCAGGCTAAAGAATTCGCAAATCAGAAAAAAAAAAAAGCGAATTCTTTTGAAGGAATTTACCAAGCTAATACCGTAAGTTTTGAAGTAAAATTAAATCGATTTTCGCATTTCTCGTCAAAAATATTGTTCGTATTTTCAAAGCTGCATATTTTCTAAAATAATGAATCGATTTTCAAAAAGTAAGAATCGATGTATAGAGAATTAAAAGCCCTTTCTAATGACCCCCCACTTGACCCCCATTCCCATTTGAAAAAATTTAGGGGATAGCACCCCCACTTAGGGGGTTGAAGATTTTGGTATGCTTTTTGAGCCAAAAGTTGTCCCCCTCAGAAACAAATTTGACCTGTTTTTGGAATTTGCCGAAAAGTTCTTTACTACCCTGTAATGCCTTGCGGTACGTTTTCGATGGGCTACCCTGTATATATTTTTAGTATACTTATACAAATCAAATACTCCGTACTTCCAAAAATGTTTAATGGTGTTTATATTTTGTGTTCTCAATCAGAAATTTTGACCTTTACTAAGTCAAGTCAGCAGCTTAAGATTCATTAATTATTATCTATCCAGATATAATTTGTGTAAATATAATTTTAATACCTACTATATATCTCGGGAAAGAAGCCGAAGAAGAAGAAGGTTCATCTGAACTTTTTTTCCTCAAAACGATGTAAAGAATAATCTCCATTTCTCCACTACTATCAGTATTTACTTAAGGACCATCTCTATTTTTTATTTAAATATAAACGTATTTCACCAGTTTACGATTTCACGTCAAATTCTGATATAATAAAAAGTAATTAAACGTTAAAATCGGCCTGCCAACTTCACCGCGCAACTATTCTGTTTATTCCTGCGTATTAAACAAACAAACACAATACATTTTCAATATAGAAATTATACCTAAATTATAAAATTTATATAAAGTTAAAAATAATTTTAAATTGCACAACCAAACGGAAATTTTAGGTGAAGCGGTGCGTCACTTGCGTCACCTGACGAGCCGCCACTGTGCCAAATCGGTATTTTGTACCGTTTAAAATATTTCTTTCAACGCACATACATTTGTACATTACCTCTACAGTTTTGAATATTAAGTTTATTTTTTCCCATGTGTCTCGGTCGACGTCTAACAATATCCTTTATCCAGTAATTTTAAACATTTCTCTACCGAGACGAACAAAACAAACACCGATTCTCATTACCTTGGGGATCAACCTCCTTGGCGATTTGCAGAGCATCCGAGTTGGCCAAATCCGTGTTCGCCGGCGTTATGGCTAAGATAAGGCACGATTCTCGTTTAATAAATTGCAGAATCATCGCCCTGATTTGTTGTTCTATATCCGGAGGCTGATCTCCTATCGCGATCTTCGTCATGCCAGGTAGATCGATCATCGTGAGGTTTAATACTGAAAAATAAAATTCTTGTTTACTCTGATGTCGGAAAAGATTGAGGAAAAGATTTAACGCTTCTTTATTGGTTATGCAACGAATAATACAGGGTGGCCGGAAGTACGCGGACAATGTTAGAGTAGGAATTCCGTGGCTCAAAATTAGTGTACATTTTTTCATCATGAAAGTTCTCTTTGGGAACCTAGAAGTCATCTCTTACAAACTGTATGGGGTCCCATGCTGCTTTATAAAAACATGACCATTTCTATTTTCATCAGCCCCCACTGAATAAAATTCAGAATCCATGAAAGCTATGAAATGAGATGATATACAGCTTTTACATAAACAGATATTTGTTACAGTATTCTCTATGAATTCTTTAAAACAAATAAATACGTACTTAATCTATATATTTATATGTGAAAAAATATAGGTAATAACATGGTAATAAAAATATTTTACTGATGTTTGACAACACATAGTAGTAGTTTTCACAAAGCAGCACTTCTGAAAGTATTTTCTGCATAAGAGGATTCTTCTTGGAACTATATAAATTATCATACCTAGGTGCCCAGAATAATACTTTTTTAATTTATAATATCAAGTAATTTTAAGGAGCACGATACAAAAATTGATAATCAATAGCGTAAACGTGTCATACAATTAACATATCTTAAAAAGATTTGAAACTATAATTTGTAATATAATACTTTGCTACTAACAAATAGCGAGTAAACCACCTAAGGTGATTAGAAAAAAATCGCGAAACAGTAATAAAACTTTAATCATTTCTTCAAATTAATAATTTTTTTATTTTTAACCGAATGTTATACAATTATCTATTTTAATGCACTTTCCTACCAAAGTAAAATATTCTTATTACGGCCCTGATCAGCACTTCTCCATCTAAGGACACGGAAAACGGTTGAATGAAATCAAAATGCCAACAACGCATAGCCCAAGGAAATTGTACGAAAAAAGGAGGAAATCTCAACAAAATTCCGTCCAAGTTAAATTTTTACTTAAACATATTTGAGGTGTGCCAAACCGAAATCCGTAAAAATCACAAAAATCGCTACTCAAGATATTGGAGATTAAAGTTTTTTGCAAATATCTCGAGTTGTATGTATCGGACATCTATAAAGTCAGTATAAACGTATTAAATAATTTAATTATCTATAAGATTGGTCTCTTGCAATTTTTTCCAAAACCTCGCCCCTTTTCGAGATATTCAAAACCAAGGTTTTTCGCAAATATATTATGTATAAGATTGATCTATATTCTACCTCATGGGTGGTGTGGAAACGAATTCAAAAATATTTTTTAGAAATTGTAAATTTACCATTCTTGCAGATAATTAAATTCTCTACAACTTTTATATTGACTTTATGGACATCCGAGGCATAGGAAGCGAGATATTAACGAAAAACCGCTTTCTCTGGAATTTTGAATATCTCGAAAAGCGCGAGGTTTTGGGAAAAACTGCTATAATAGATACTAATTTTGTAGATAATTGAATTATCTACAACTCTTTCCTTATGGACATCCGATATCCGAGAACGCGAGATATTTGCTTCAAACTTTGACCTTCAATATCTTGGGTAGGCAGGTTTGTAATTTTTTTGGTATCGAGATCAAATGCCAATTTCTCTGGTCTAGCAGGGAAAATGCTGGTTTACAAATGCTGTTTTAAGCCAAGACACAAAAGTCAACACCTACTACGAGTGTAAAGTAATTTTATTTAGTGATAATACACTTTTTCAAATTGGTATAATAAAAGTTAAGAAATTCAATAAAAACTGCCGCTTCAGGGAATCTTTATAACTTATTCGTATCAACAAAACTTCTGTTTTGATATTTATAATGGCGGTTTTCCACTAAACGGACAGTTGAGTTTATGTCCTGTTTGTGTTTTCTAGAACCTGAAAAACAAAAACAAAACTAAAACAAACCCAAAACTCTTGTTTTCATCAAGCGGGCTACATTTTGTTCGAGTTTTGTTTTTGTTTTCGGTCCTTTTCTACTGGTTGTCGCGAGGAAGTCAGAACACATTTTTCCAATAACCAACCTACATGTTTAGAGAAGATTTTTTTATTGCGAAAAAAAGTGTCTACAGAGTGTCCCAGCTCGAACTCCATCGATGGATATCTGGGAAACCGCTCTAAGGATTTTTTTGAAATTGTGATGGTGTGATACGGACCGTGGGGCCCACCAAGTTAAAATATTTTCAAGGTCATCGTACTTCCGGTTAACCGAAAATCGATACTAACTTTCTTATTTTAAATGGAACCCCCTGTATATTATTGCATTTTTGGAAACATCATCCATTTTTAAGTTGAAAACATACAGCACACTCCATACTTAGGATTGACCGTTTCCGAGATATTTCGATTTTTAAACAAAAATTGACAGATGCAGACTGTCAGCAAAATTTAGTTTTCCCGGTTTATTTTTTTGTGCAAATTGGACATTTTGTAGAGGAAGACCTATTTTATCGAATTTGACATGAAAATTTTCTAGTTTTCATACAGGGTGGTCAAAAAAAAATTATCGAATGTGAAGTTCAGAATATGTGAGACTCGAAATTTTTAAATGGAAACCCCTATTTTTTTGCAATAAACAGGGGGTTCCATTTAAAATAAGAAAGTTAGTATCAACTTCCGGTATAACCGGAAATGCGATGACCTTGAAAATATTTTAGCTTGGTAGGCTCGACATTGTGACACCATCACAATTTCAAAAAAATCCTTCGAGCAATTTCCCAGATATCCATCGATGGAGTTCGTGGTATATGTACGTTTAAAGTGTTTACTTGGTTAGTTTGTATCCTAGCCAAGTAAACACTTTATCCGTACACATATATATTTTTTAATAGCTATAATTCATTAATGATTAAAATATTGTTTTCGGGAAGAAGAAAACGCCAACATAGATATTGGATAGAAAACACAACACGACCGTTTCCACTAAACAGACTTGAGTTTCAAAACACATCGAAACCTTTTGATGTGACCGCTTTCGAGCGGGACCCGAAAAACAAAACTCCAACTGTCGCAAAACACGCCAGTCTTCAAAAAGTTTGCGAAAAGTTACAGTTTTGTTTTATTCGAAACAAGTTTGTGTTTTGTTTTTGTTTTATCCGTTTAGTGGAAAACCGCCTTTTTGAAGCGGGACCCGAAAAACAAAACTCCAACTGTCGCAAACGCAAAACACGCCAGTCTTCAGAAAGTTTGCGAAAAGTTACAGTTCTGTTTTATTCGAAACAAGTTTGTGTTTTGTTTTTGTTTTGTCCGTTTAGTGGAAAACCGCCTTTAGTTATTTGATTAAATGCTCAAAGTGACCTACATTAACTTCTTGACAGAAGATCAAACTGTTTTCAATTAATTCCGGGAGTTTTGAATTTTTTAACTTAGAAGATAAGTATAGGATAGTATAGTAGAAGTAAAAATAATAAACTTTAGTTTAGGACAGAAACTGTGTGGCCTTTTATTAAGAAATTGCTGAAGGCCATTTTGGCGGTTTGGGTAAATTACAAAAATTTATTAAACCCCACTTTGTTCTGGACTTTTAAAAACA
Organism: Anoplophora glabripennis; assembly: GCF_000390285.2. Lineage (NCBI taxonomy): Eukaryota > Metazoa > Arthropoda > Insecta > Coleoptera > Cerambycidae > Anoplophora > Anoplophora glabripennis. The sequence continues at coordinate 57,546 of NW_019416460.1, forward strand.
CCTATTGGAAAAGTTGCTTATTCTCGGATAGAGATTAAAAAGACCTTTAAAAAATTTTAAAATTTTAAATTGTAAAAAGTTGAAAGATTAGTTTTTAAAAATAAATAAATGGGAATCGACGTGCCCGGCATTTTTTCCAGATATAAAAATATAAATAATTTAATTTCTTACTTTAGACTGCACTGTAGCTGTCTTATAGTGGTACTAGGAAACAATTTATTTTCATATGATTTTAGAATGATTTGAATTAAATACATCATGGTATTCATCTTTATTTTTTGAGTGCTAAATAAATGGCACACCCCCTAACTTTTTATGGGCATTTTAACGAAAGAACCACATGGTGTTCAAACCAATGATACAATCAAATGTTTTTTTTTGTTTTTGGTTAAAAATTGCGACATGTACTTTCAGATATTCTTAAGTGATCTATTTGCGGACTAATTTCAAATTGTTTTATAACTACATCCTATACAGGGTGATACACAAACACTTTCCGACCCGATAACTTGATAATAGAAATAAATTCTTGGTTTTATAAAAGCTCTTTTAATAGAGCTCCTTAAATAACACTTCAAAGAGAAGTCAAAATAAATTTTTCTGCGTCACTTTAAAAAGTGTTTCTCCGCTTCAAAATATATGATATGTGCGATGTAATTTATTTAATTCCATTTCTTAGTATTAATTGATGTCATCAGAACTCTGTCAATTGACTTTTAAATAGTCGAAAAAATTTTTCCCATTAGCAGTTTGCCGAACTTATATGTAAATCACTCAGTATATAAATTATGTAGTGGCATGGTGACAAAATTTAAATGTAAAAACCGAAGTAACAAATTAACTTTCGATAAGAAATTTTGTCAGACAGCAAAGTCCGATAAAAATTAGTGATAAACAAATTTATCAAGTCCGTTATTGCAATAACAACTTAACTAAAACAATATGCGCTATCAGCGATTCTATAAATTATAGATTTTAAAACAGATTTAATACGAAATATATATTTTACCATTTGGGGAATAAACCCTTAAGTTAATTGGTATACTAGATATTCCTTTGTTGCTTCCGGTAACTCTGTCAGTTTCAGCCTCGATTTCTTTCCTAACTTCATCGAAGTCGGAGAACTTCTGTCCTTTGCAGTGTAAAAATTCTGCATATTCTGAAAAAAAAATACAAGCATGAATTTATAAACCTTGTTGTTTATAACTAACACGTTCAAGTTCAAATATACCATAAATAGGATTTATTATTTAGTTAAATATTTGTTTATAAATATTTGTTTTGTACAAAATTATTACTTAATTTATAGTTTTTAGGTTTAAAGTTTTAAAGTAATGAACATGCATGTGGATAAAATATAATTTACTTAGATTAGAGAATATTTATTCACATGAAGAAATTTCAGTACTCGCTTCGTAAGATTATATCGATTTGATAAGACTTAACAACGTTCGATACTCTCGTCGTTAATTACATTCGTAAATTTGCCAATTGCTTTGATTTTATCTATACCTAGTTCAATAGAGTTCTTGTGATATAAATTTGTTACTAAATCTAATTCTTTAAAATTTAATTATGAGTTTTTTTTTCAATTATTCAATTACACAGACACAAAATTTCATATACTTTTTAACAGGGTATGATACCCCCTGTATTTTGACCCGCTGAAGACGATGGGGTCATCACAAATGCGCCATCACGTCAGAATTTTTCCTAACCTCCAAAAATATCTCAAAATCAGTGGAAATCTCGATTTTTTGTTAAAATTGTTAAGATTTTGAAATTAGAGCACACAATAGGGTCAAAATAAACATTATTTATTCCTGCACCTTTTTCTCTAAAATGACCCCTTACAGCAATTTTTAACTAATTTTGAGCATTAAAATGTATATAACTCTCATTAATGCATTTTATAGAAAAAAGTGTAAGAGTAAAAAGTTTTTATTTAGACCCAGTTAACTCCTCTATTTTAGCTTACTGAATGTGCTATAGAAATAGAAGCGAATTTATTAACACGTCTGTTTTGTTTAATTTCAAAACTATTTTAACAAAAAAAAACGAGAGTTCCACTGATTTTGATCTATTATTTGAGGTTAGGGGAAAATCCTGACGTGATGGAGCATTTCTGATCTGATGACTTCATCGTCTTCAGCGAGTCAAAATACAAGGGGTTTCATACTCCGTTAAAAAGTATTTGAAAAAACATTTTTTCTGTGCCTGTGTTATCAATCATTAATATTTTTAAGTAGGTAAGTTTTCAAATTTCCAACGTGTCTGTAACTAAATTAACCCTGTCCTCTTCACTACGTTCATTAAAACGTAATCTACGTAAATTAAACAATGATTCATTTGCAACAAATATTTAACATATTATTAATGTATATAAATAGGTAAACCGTGTTTGTTTGTTTTATTTACTACGGAATTCTTGAGACCAGGAAATTAATTCGTCAGGCTTCTTCACTAAAGTTAAAATTGGTTATAAAGTTAATTTTATGGAAGAGCCTTGTCATGCTTCAATGAATCGCATAGAAACAATAAGTATGTGCATATTTGAAAGTTGTTTTAGTTTTAAAACTTTGTGTAAAATTAGTGTGCAGAAGAATACTAGAATCAACTTTGATAGAAGAAATTCAAATAAAAGAAAACTGTCTTTTTGATTACATTAACATAAACGCCGTTGCAAAAATATGTGGCAACGTCTTACGAAACAAACATCTGTACAGAAATAAAGAGAATAGTTGTGAGTGACAAGTCATAAATACTAATAACAACCTCATTGTGAGTTACGGTTTCATCATACAGATCCAACCACGAACAAGGGAAGTTTCTGAATTTAAGACTGGCGTTTTATACACAAGAAATAGTACCTACTTTTAGTAAGGCAATGATAGAACAAGTAGATCCATCCAGGAAGGGACAAAAATTAACTCTAAACTAGAGCAACTTCTTTAGTTGCTCGTATTGCAAGATCACGAAGAACATATAAACATCAGAAAATACATTTTTCCTGTTTTATCCAGCAAATTTGTAAAAATACTCAATAATTGTGATTAAAGCATGTGTTAATAATTTCCTAAAAACATTCTGCGTTGTTTGATTATGTTTTAGTAATACCGTACGCAATTTTCCGTATACCTATTCAATAGGCGTACAAAGTTCAGGAAGCGTAAGACAAACATACGAAGTAAAAATATGCTTTTTTTCCTTATTTTGAATGTATTGTAGGTGTCTTATACCCTGAAGAAAACTTATATGACTGGTACAGTGAAGAGATATTGTTTCTAACTTGCTTAAATTCTCTAAAATGCTCGACAAAACATTGGGCATATAAACAAGCAGATACTGAAAATGTTATAACAAAAGTCATGAAAGAATACAAATATTTTGAAAATGAAAGTCAAGTTCATCGAGTCTAATTTGTAATAGTTAAATATGTATTTTTTTTTTAACTAACCGTCATTATGTTTGCAATTTCGTTGAAAGAACTAAATAATCAATAATGACATTGGAGAAATCTACATCGGAAAATCTTGCATGTATATTTTTGTCTGAAATAAACTGACGTGTTTATAACACTGAGTCTTCAAAGTACTAGTTGTAGTAATATGTTAAGTGTTAAGCGTAACTTATTAAAAGTATCTTACTGAGAAAATGTAAAGAAAAACATAACCACTACTTAAGAATTCTAATTTCAAAATATTTTTTGGAATTCGGCATCAGTCAGGTCAACGTTAATAAAAATAATAATAATAAAATTTACGTAAAAATTATTTATATTGTTTACTTTTATTATTTGTTAAACAATCAAAATCGTCAAGGATTATACAGCTTGAGTAGGCCCCTTAAAATGATTAATTTATTGGGCGACGATAACAATTCGTTGTTCTTAATTTATCTGTGTTTATTTTTAGTTTGATTCCCACCACAAACATCCAATATAAAACTTATAAAAACGACACTGCTTTATTGAAAGAACTAGGTTAATTTCGTTAACCTCAGAAATCCATTATATTTCGTATAGGAAAATCAGAAGTTGAAGCATCCTTTTTGTACACTGCAATTAAAATTTATTAAAAAATGGAATAACGGAAAACACATAAGTACCGGGTGTTTAGTAAAATCGTCTCGAATTATAACACCGCCTTCTCTGGTATAATTAAAAAAAAACAAAAGATTATTGTGAATAATTTTTTTTCAACGTCTACCTTAGGTGCAGACGATTGTTTTTTTTGTTGTAATGGAACTTATTTTTGTTACTTTACCTATTAAGAGTTTTTTTCTAAATGCAACGGTGTTCTACAATTTTTGTTTCGATTTTTACCTTAAATTTAGAAGAAGAATATGCAAAAAACGTTCAAAAAAGTAGTCAAACATGGAAAACGTATTTTATCAACTTGCAGTTTTTATTTGAAAGGTGGTATAGAAATTTTTCAAAAATATACTATCGAGATAGACCTGATCTTAACATGCACAGTAAGAGTTATTTTTTCAAAGGTTGCTTTTACATCTTTATTATATTAGATTAGTTACTTTTGGTTCTGTGACATATGCAGACTTATTAAGTGTTGTTGTTACTATTCATCATGGTTGTGAATAATTATTATAGGCAAAACAAATTATGAAAAATTGATATTTTTTTTTAAATATGTAAAAGTCATTTAATAATGTTTTTCAAATCCGGTTATTTATAACACTTGATTACCTACTATTTGTCTTTTAAAATTGTACTATTTTCTTCCTAAAAATACGTTCCTTTTGCAATTTTAATTAATGTAATCATTGTTTAAATAAAATTTACGAGTGTAATAATTTGTAGTAAATATTTTTTCAAGTACGTAACCAAGATAATATCTAGAAAATTTATAAATATTCACAAAAATATGTTACAAAGTTTCAAAAAAAGAGCTACAATATATAGAAATTTTCTAGACTATCTATGAGATTTTATTGGTATTTACAGTATTTAACACAATTTGTGTTTGTTATAAGAAAATAGAATATGATTATATTTAATAGGTTATAATAAAGTTAAATGCAATATATTTATACAGTATGTCCTCAGAAAAGGTGTTGAATAAGAAAAACTTTCTTATTTTTCATTTTGTCGAAAAAAGTTAGGTACTCTTGATAAAAAATGTTGCTGGTTCTTAAAGTAAGATTGGGAAAGAAAAATTTAACATTTCTTGTAGGTGTTCAATAAATTTAAAAAAATTAAATGGTACAAGAGTAAGGTGCAATTATTAGTGAAGATATGGAAATAATTTACTAAGAAAAGTTGTTCAAAAGTAAAAGGCAGTCTCTAATACCAATTTTCGAAAAAATTGGCCTACTTTTATTAATTTGTAATCGTTAAATTTATTTTATACAAATTAAATTATTCCAAATTAACAATTCAATCTTGTATATTCAGGTTTCTACCCTAAATTTAATATTACGAAATTAATAAAAAAATTCTCCCGGGTTAAATAAAAAATATAAAAATTGTATATCGTTCTCTTTGAAAAAAGGAAAAAAAACAATTGACAATCGCTTATCATTGAGGTAAACCTTGAAATGATATGGTAGTGAGTGCCAGTTTGTAATATTTTTTAAACATTTTTGAAACAATTAACATTAATTTTTTGTTTTTTAAAATCGGAATAAATGGCGAAGTTATAGCTATAGATTTTTTACGAGACACCCAGTATAAAGAACAGTTATATCAGTCGAGAACTGATTAGAGAACAGTCACGCTTTATTCGGGGTGATTCACAGCGTGTGACATCACTCCATTAATACCTTTGAAGCCTTATTATGACCCAAAAATGTTTGAATGACATTTTGCGTCCTAAAATGAATTTGTAAAATTGAATTTTAACTTTCTTGTTACATGAGGCTAAAAAATTAATTTGCCCGATGGGCTAATATGTTGTCAGACCAGATTATTTAATACGGGTTTTGTTTATTTATGTATAGGTAATATATAGGATGTCCCCTTACGAAATGAGCAAACTCTGAAATATAAAATTTTACACAAAAAGTTTCTGTGAACATCGATAAACTTTTAAAATCACGTTTTCAACCGGATTGGATTAATTTTGATCTCATTCGATACAAAATTTAATTATCGACAAGAGTTTCTAGGAAATATTTTCGAAAAAAACGAATAAATTTGAATATGACAATTGTTTAATGGGCTCATTCAGTAAATTTTCAAAAACGTTCTTATTTTGTATACACAAGGTATTACTCAAGATTAGGCGATCCTGAAAATTTCAACTCAATCCGTTGAGCGGTTTTCAAACTATATGGTTTTTAAAATGGCAGTGCAATGACGTCACCGCATGGGACGGTCAGCTGGCTTGGCGTTACTTCCAGATGAGTTTCTGCACGACAGAATTACCGAGACATTATTATTTTCTTAGGCGTTTTCACACTAGTGTTCTCACACTGGGAAACAATACAATATTAATACATATTTGTAATTTTTTTCTGTTCTGTGTCTTCCATATTGCTAACAAAATTCGGTATCTTAACGTACTCAATCGAAACTTAACAGGCAACTAAAACCCGACTAACCGACTGACTGACAACACACGTAAGCATGCGGCGTCGGTTTCCCATGCGGTGATGTCACACCCACCGGTTCAGCAGATACACAGCGCGGCCAGTTTATGATTTTTTTTTTGGATGACTTGTAAGCGATATAAAATTCTAATTTTTTGCGAAGAACCTTAAAATTGTAATATCTTTCCGTTAAGCAAATAAAAAAAAATGCTGAATTTCTACTTTAATTTTTTTCTGCCAAATCATAGAATTTGGGGAGAAATGTCATTACAATGTCTTTAAGAGAAATGTACATACATTTGAATGTTTTTATTTAAATTTTGTTAAATTTTATAGTTTGAGAATTTTCATTATAAGAAAATATCTGTCCATAAGAAAAATCTGAAAAAAATCTGGAGAATTTAGACTCCCAAATAATTTTTGAAATGGATAAGAAGTAGATTTTTGTTCTTTTTTCATTTTTTTCTCTCGGCATGAAAAACGCGTAAAAGAAGTAATTTAACTGTATAATTTTCGATTTTTTTTGTTTTACAGAACTGTAGAACTTGAGCAAAACTTACCTTACCAACGGTATTACATTTTGGATATTTTTATTTATAGATTTTAGATTTTGAACAATTCGTATTATGACAGATTCCTAAGAAAAGAGTTTAAAAAAGTTCTTCTAGACTAATTCACCCCTATTAAATTCATTTTCAAAAACTGTCTTTAGTTAAGCTATGGAGCAAGGAGATACGTGATATTTTTCGAAATTTTATGCTGTCTCTGGCGCATTCGCCAAATTATAGAAATAATTTTATCATAAATCTTTTTTTTCATAAAATATATTTTTGACTGTGTAAAAAGAGTAGTTTAATCCCTTGTCGGTGGGCTCTAGGCAAACCTCCTTTTTGCCCAATGAATGATGCGCCAGTGATGAATAATTTGCTTTTTTACTGATTTCTTTAAATCTACAGAAAAATATTTTACCAAGAATACACAGAATAAATAACTTTTTCAGTATTTACTCATACCTTGATACATTACTGTGAATCAACTAATAAATGTCTCGCCGGATTATTATAACTATTACTAGATTATAATTGTCAACACTTACCGAATTTGGAATTGATCAGTTGCAAAATCAAGGGTCTCCTGGTAACGATTCCAGAGCCCCTTGGGAGGAAATCCCTGCAAGGAAATTCAATTAGAAGTTATTGGTCGTTAATATCTGTTAATTACTTGTTTACTGTTAGTGACTCAACCAACTGCTCGTTAGAAAAAACTAAAAATAAGAGTATCATACGTACGATATTTAACAACCTATTTTGACACGTTTGGTAAATAATAGAGATTTATTTTGTAGTAGGTAGCTAAATAAATACAAACATGTTCGTATATTCTAGAGACCTGTAACACGTTTTAAAACTTTTTATTTTGCACGTTTTAACCTTTTGTATAGTTTATATAATGTTCCCCAAAAAATAGTCTATAATATGTATATATTTTAAAATTATTCCGGTAATCTGAAAACAACAAACTCATAATGGTCTCAAAGTTATACGAGGTCTGCTCAGAAAATAACCGAACTTTTTGAATTATGTACGCGCTAGTGGAGATATTTAGTAATATGCGGTTGGCAGTATTGCATTGCGATATTGTTATTTAAGTACGTGTTTAAGTTTAGTGACGATTTTTTCTGGAACAACGATGCAACCTAAAATTTTGCGTGAAACTGAGGAAAATTTCAGAGAAACGTCTCACCTTTTGAAACAAGCTTACGGGGATGATGCTCTAGGTTATAATTGTTTTTACGATCTAAAAATGGTCGTTAGTCAATTGGAGATGATCCTCGACCAGGAAGGCCTTCGACTTGAATTAATGACTGCCACATTCAAAAAGTCAAAGATCTGGTGCGTGTAAATCGCCAATTGACATCAAAAACAAAGCAAATTCGTCATAGACTTTAAAGGCCAATAAAGTTAAAAACATAAAGTTCGGTTATTTTCTGAACAGAAGGTCATTTTGACAACTACATATATTTCATGACAAAAGTTCAAAAGATTTTGTGTTTTGTGTTAGGTACTTCTTTTTCATGCCAAGTGGCTTAATGTGGATCTAATAAAAAGAATAAAATAATAGTAGGACCGTAAACAAAGATAGTATGATTTTTAAATATGCCCTTTAGTATTTCAACTTTTTCTAAACAAAATCGAATGTTTTAATTTAATTTTTTCCTATGACATCACTAATAACCAAGAACCTAATTTATTCTTTCGATATGTAAAGATTTAAAAAAATCGTATAAATTTTATTTGTCATGTTTTGCATCTATATTTGTCCAATAATTAGTAAATTAAAAGAAATTATATGTGTTTATTAGTGCAATACATGGAAAAACATAATTAATATTAATGTTAGCAATTTTTTATATTAATTTGTATTTGAACTTCCATCTCGAAACATTTCGTAGAAGTGTCAAAATTTGAAATAGTGTTTGTTCCGATAATGTTCTGGACTACCCGCGACAAGTAGATTAAATGAGAAAAAGTAATAAATCATGGTTTTAATTTATATCGGTTTCCCGTAAGAAAACTTTAATATCTAAATTAAGATATTTTTTATCCGTAGACATTATTTATGGTGCTAATATACTAGTAAATTTTTGAACGGATGAGATTTAATTTTTTTAATTGCAAATTTTCATTGAAAGTTTAATAAATAGGTATAAAGTAAAATAAATTCGTACCGATTATGAGTAGTATACATAGCTGTAATTATTGGATGTATAAAAAAAACTGAAAATAAGACACAATGTGTAAATAAATAAGCGTACTATTTTTTTGTTTAAAAACTTAAACATCCACAAGGATATGCTCTGTGATTTCATTTAATCGACAAAATTAGTTCTATAATTTTCTGCAATTCTATTACTGCATCAAGCAAAACTTAATGTAATACAACAAAACTTGTATCATTATAAAATGAAATTAACTTTCATTTCTCATCTATCAGTCTTACAAAATATATCAATGATACGCTTATACATCAGAAACAATTAAATTTTCGCTTAGGCAAACACAATGATGTTGGTTTCTGTAAACAATTTTGTAAATTGTTTTAGCTAATCCTCTATTGTTTTCCAATTATTGTGCTGTTACACCGAGATCAAGATTTTATATTTTTAGGAATTGCTTCATTACATCCACGCTAGATTAGTAAATAACAAGAATAGCAACGACTGTAGTTTAAAACATATTCGCACTGTTTACTGTTTTTATATCTGCTCAGAATTGTTTCCCGTAAAATTGATATGTATGTCGTGCTGTTTGTTATCTCCGTTGCTGCACATTTGAATAAAAACGACACATATTTATCAGATAAACGACAATCAATTGAAGGTTAAATCGTTTATAAATACCTAGAGAAGCTCCTCTCAGGAGTTTACTTTATTTTTTAAAAATAACTCGCGCCGTCCGGCATTCCTCATAACGAAAATCGAAAGAGATCACTCACCTGCCCACAAAATTTTCTAAAACGGAGCTCTTTCCTGCCGACTGTCCTCCCACTACCGCAATTTGAGGTAAATCTAATGTCAAATGGACTCCTAACTGCGTAAAGGCATCCTGTAATTTGTTCACAATCGGTATAAGTTGTTCCATGCCCGTGTTGCCTGCCATTTTTTTTAACTTTGCCGGAGTTACCGCATTTATTTTATTCTTATGTGGTAAACAAGACTAGATGAGTACACAAACTACACGCGCTTCTGACTAGACGTGTAAAACTGTGACTCACATGGTAGCTTTAATTGTCCATAAAACCCAGTCTTCGGTCGGAGATAAGATTTTAAATTTACACCGTGCATGCCGGTCGATAATATTATCTATCTGTAATTCCTGAGAGTTTAGTCGAGAGGTTGATAATACAGGTTAAGTGGAAATCCTCGGTTAACGCCGACATAATTAGTTCCGTTCATTTAACTTGTAATACTGGTTGCATATAGCCTAACATGGTTTTATTGATGAGCTTGTATAGGCCAGGAAATATAGAATTTGTAAGCGACTTTTTGTTTCGGCAAGCTGAATTTATCACTATAGATGCTAAATATTATGTACAATAACATATTAGTTTCCACAGTAATAAAAATGGGGGGAAGAATGTTTATAGGGTGGTTAATTATATAATTTTTACGTAAATTTATGTTTTTCGCTTATAACTTTTTTTCGTTCATTTCCACGAGAAAACAGTAAAGTACTTTTTTTTTGTCTTCAAAAGACCTACAAAACTAGCTCTCGAGCGTCAAAAAATATTTATTAGATCAAAAGTTATAAACAGAAGAAGTTTGTTTATGACTTTTGAATTGAACATTTATAAACTACGTTATTATTACCAGAACGTTTTGGCATCGCATCCTCTCATTCCTTATCACTGTCTAATAACTCACACGAAATCTGGAATTGGTAAGTTGAATAGTTTACAAGTTATGGCCTTATAAACAAATTAACTAATTATTAGTCTGGACGATCCCNTCTGTGAGCAGTAGTACGAGTAGATTGAACTAATTAGGACCAATTAAAATTATGAGTATTTAGTGGTTTTACCTTTTAAGTGTCTGCTTGTTTGTGTTTAAAACACAAATATGTCTCAAGTTTTATCTTTTACTCTTTACGAAGCATCGTTTTATGCTTTGCTCAGAAATAGGTAGTCTTTGCGAAGTCAGTTGTAAAAAAACGCCTAGCAATAAAATTTAATGAGTTACATAGGCGTCCGTAAAAAGTTTTCTGATAAAGGTAAAAAATTATAATAATTTACTTATACAGGGTGTCTCATAATTAGCTGCCAACCCTGAACAGGCCGATTCTATGATCAAAACTAAGTAAAAAAGTTCATATGAATATGGGTCCGGAAATGCTTCTTAAGGGCACAGGGGCCCATTGAAGAGGGAGGAATGGAAATCATTTTTTTGCAATATCTCTCAATCGCGTTGTGATAAATGAATGAAATTTGGTATACACAGCTAAATTTTGATGAGCAATTTGGTGGACTAATCCATTTATTTCCACAAGGTCCATTGGGGTGGGTACGGGGGGCCCCTTGGTACTTTGCGTGTGTAACTTTTTCATCTTTGACTTTTTAACAAATTGGACAGCAAATTCCGTGTTCTCGAACTGTTTTACGTTAAAACGGTACTCTTGTTTCAAATCGTTATCTTTAACGGTTTCTGAGAAAATCGCTCTTGAATTAATCCCACTTTGGTCATCCAAAGGTCATTTGGTTCTTCCCATATTTATTTAGCCATATACAAGTCTGGTCGAACTAAACGTGGAGGTGGTAGAAATGTATATGAGCATTTGAATGCGCGCGGGCAAACGCCGCACAAGCACAGCCATACTGGGCGACTGGGCCATAAATTTCAGTTATTGACAAATTGTCCTAAACTAATCACCTTTCCTCATCTTTTCCTGGCAAGGCAAGCACTAATATACAGGGTGTATCTAAATAACACCGAAAAAATCAAGGGGCGATTCTCCGATGAAAATTAATAGGGGTCTTTGGTATAAAATTTTTTGAAAAAACCCTCCCCTGAAAAGTTACGCCCCTCCTAAAATTACAAAAAAAAATTGTTTTTCTTTTTTATCTTCCACGTACATCAAGCTAAAGAAACCAAACTTGGTGAACATTATCTGTCAATAAAACTACACTTTTTGAAATTTTTTCAACCCTGAACTATTTTTGTAAGGGGTTGAAATAATCAACCCCTATGACATTTTTTCTTATAATTTTTTTTTCGATAAAATTTTTTCCTTNGTCAAGGTCATTTGAAGGTCAAATGCAGAAAAAGCCATGGAAAAGTCTGACAAAATCATGGATATGTTTTTGAGGTCGAAGAATCCAAATCTGAGGTCAGCTGAGCTCCACAAGGTCAAGGTTTGAAATTAAAAAAAAAAATGGTAGATTTCAATGAAATATAATGATATTATGAAATCTACCATGAACAAAATCAGTGCGATTGTGGAAGATTCTCGGGATCGTCCAGACTAATAATTAGTTAATTTGTTTATGAAGTCATAACTTGTAAATTATTCAACTTGGAATGAGAGGATGCGATGTCAAAATGTTCTGGTAATAATAACGCAGTTTATAAATTTTTAATTCAAAAGTCATAAATAAACTTCTTCTGTTTATAACTTTTGATCTAATCAATATTTTTTGACGCTCGAGGGCTAGTTTTGTAGGTCTTTTGAAGACGAAAAAAAAGTACTTTACTGTTTTCTCGTGAAATGAACGGAAAAAAGTTATAAGCGAAAAACGTGAATTTATGTTAAAAATTATACAATTAACCACCCTGTAAACAATCTTCCTCCCATTTTTATGACTGTGGAAACTAATATGTTATTGTACATAATATTTAGCATCAATAGTGATAAATTCAACTTGCCGAAACAAAAAGTCGCGAAATTGTCATTTCCCAGCTTATTTTCCTGGTCTAGTAAATACTTTGGATGGCATGCTTTCGAATAGCATTGGGGTCGATTCGACTGAATCGTGTTTATTTTTATGTTAGTTTGTGGGGAGGACATAGGATAATTTATATTCTTTCTAGAACAGCGTGTATACAACGTTGTAATATCTGGGAGCAGTACGAGTAGATTGAACTAATTAGGACCAATTAAAATTAAGAGTATTTAGTGGTTTTACCTTTTAAGTGTCTGCTTGTTTGTGTTTAAAACACAAATATGACTCGTTTTATTTTTTACTCTTTACAAAGCGTCGTTTTATGCTTTGCCCAGAAATAGGTACATTAAAAGCCCAGTTCGTAAATATTAAATATAAACATTCCTATTTCTTCACTATTAGTTGTAATAGGTTAACAATAGGTTTGTTTCTGTAGTAGTCTCAAACTGATTTAAAACTATGGATACAATGTTTACAAGCCACGAGACTGCCGAGCTTAGTCAACGCAACATTGCACGATTGGTACTGGTATAGTCTTTCCGATATCAATTGAAGACCAAAGAGCTAGCGCTAGGCAGTATGTACACTGATGGGCATCTTAAAGTCCCCACTAGTTGGGTCGCTCTCATTCTATCGCGCCCCACCACAAATAATTACGGAATGTTTCGGACTGGGAGTGGGGTGTGGAGATATACTACACCGTGGCACCAAAAACTCTGATATATTCGATAGGGTAAATAATTAATCTGATACCAGTTGCATTTGATATTTTTTTAAATATTATTTTATTAATGATATGTAATGTATTGTAACATTTCTTGGTTAGTTAAATAATTATATTGAAGATTTTTTTAAAAATAAAATGTTATAAACCGTTTACTATTTTAACCATTGTTCACTACATCCACATACCTGCATATTTAGTGTTTTCCTGTATTAGAGATATTCATTTATAAATGTTGTCTTAAATCAATACATACAGGGTGGACTAATAGTGATTATATTACTCCCATGTCATATAGATAGAAAATACATATTTTATTAGGGCATCGAGCGGTGCCTTAAAGAGGACATTTTAAAAATATTATGAAGTATACGGAGCGTTTTGGAAAGATGTATCAAACATGATTTATAAATAGGATGACCCGTTTTTTATATTTCATATATACAAAATATTTCAGACAAAATAACTAATGTTTTCAAAAATGAATAAAATATATAAATTGCAAATGAAAATGTAAAATTAATAAATAATATTATACACTATAAACGTAAAAGATAAAGATAATTTTCTTAATTTTTTTTCTTGTAATAATAATTAATTGTTGATTACTGTATGTAGACCAAATATCTCAACATCTTAATTCAATTATCATATATCTCTATCACATACTATACTAATCAATCAGTATGATTTATGAATGAATTACGTATGGCAATTTTTAAATACTTACCTCCACCCTAGGAAAAGTCGCTAAGAATATGGCGAATCCTTCGAGCAGATACTACTGGAGGCATGCCATTGCGAAAATTGTGGCTGAGTGTGCGAGAGAGACAAAAAGTACCTCAGTACAAGCGGTCTCACTCTAGCACGCCGCGATTGGTTGGAAATGAATGCTCCAACCAATCGCGGCGTGCTAGAGTGAGACAGCGTGTCTGAGATACTGTCTGTCTCTCAGCCACACTTTTCGCAATGGCATGCTACTTCCAGTAGTATAGTAACCTGTTCATTGTCGTGATTTTAATTTAATACTTTTAATTATTATACATTAATGTCTGATTCATTATTGTAATAAAGAGATTGTTAAATATGTAGTAGTGTTACACGTAAACTAACTTTTTGTTATTAAGAGAAGTTACATTTTTTGGTTAAATACAGGTTTAGTTATTTGAATTCCAGCAGAAATAATTTAGATTATATATCGGTCTGAATTTTATAAATTTTGTTCAAAAACTTACGAAAGCGTATTTATTTTCTAAACATATTTTAAAATGTAAGTCTACTATAATTTTTATTTTAATATTATTAACTATTTATTGGGTATAGTATTACTTATAAATAAATAATCACTAATAAAATACTCAAGAACAAGATAACTAAACTAAACAACTACTCGACATCATAAAATAAGGTTTTTAATATATAAAGCTGGGTAAATTGTTTATTGTTGCTGATATTAACAAAAATAGACATGCATTGCACCGATCAGGAAAAGGCTAGAATAATTGATGCTCTTTGACAGCAGGGAGATTCAGTTCGTAACATGAAATCACCTACGTCTCTTTGTTCCCGACACGGCTTTTCTTATAACGTTAATTGTTAATTTACTGTTTGACGTATACGGACCGGGATTTTAGAGACCATAATTAAACAAAGGGTTAAACTTTTATTTTCAGAAATTTTACATTGATAGTTCATGTAAGTAATAAACGCGCTAGCAGAGTAAAATATAACATTAATGAACAGTCTGCACGTGGCAGCGCTAGGCCCGCGCATGCGCGTGAACATCGTTCTCTTAGCGTGCTTGATTTTTAACTTGAACGTTTCAAATTCGGTTAAAAAATCTTGCGCGCGACGAAGGTGGCGTTCACGTGCGTGCACGGACCAGGCGCTCCTTCTCCCGCGTACTTTAACTTTACTGCTGCTAGCGCGTTTGTTACATGAACTATTAATGTAAAACTTTCTGAAAATAAAAGTTTTATCCTTTCTTTAATTGTCTCTAAAATCCCGATCCGATACGTCCAATAGTTTAACAGTTACATAAAAAAATAAAGCTATCTTGAGAACAAAGAGGCGTAGGTGATTTTTCTTTTTTTTTAAATTACCATAAAAATAAGCTCTATTTAACGCAAAAAGAACGAATTCCAGAGCGACCTTTGCCTAACCCTGGGGTCAATTTGATTATACCGCTGTTTTTCACATCCTACTTTGTTAGTTATAAAAGGCAACTTAATGACAATTTTTTGAAATTTTTCTTTTTCGATACGTTTCTTTTGATCAAATAGAACCTATATCTACGATATTAACTTCTTAAAATTAACGTTTAATTAAACAATTAATTGCAAAAAAAAACGAACGAAGTTAATTAACAAATACCTGGAGCAACAATTTCATTCACGGTCAATCGAATTGGCCCTAGGCACATATGTTGATCTTTGGATTGACCGCCTTTTCCATAAATTTTATCAACATCCATCTATTTTTGCAATAATAATGCTTAATTTTCGAAAACTTATTTTTCCGCGTTCGGCTTTTTTTACAGTTAACAAATTAGTGAAATATGGTTTTAGATACCTTAACTAAATTATAGGTAATTTAATTGCCTAAATGCCGCCAACATAGAATAACTATTTTTCCGATATGTCGTCTAGATTTTCATGGGTAGTAAAAAAAGTGAAAAAACACGTAATTTTGCAACTTATTTACTTATTTGTAATTTGTCAACTTAACGTCACTTCTTTCGAGTTACTTTTTTGATATTATCATACCCTTGTCCTCCATAAAATGCAATAAATAAATACCTACTAATATTTTTTAGTAAATATTCAGGTTTTGTGATATAATTCCACTGGAGGAAAGAGTAATTATTTAAGCCTTTTCCTGATCGGTACAATATATGTCTGTTTTGTGTTAATAACAGCAACAACAAACAATTTAAATTATAAAAAAAAACTCAATCTTGACAGAAACACGCGTAATAGACAAATACGTAGGTATTGCCTAATGGCTAATAAATGGTAATGGTAGTAGCATTTAGACCGCATGCGTGAATTCAGTTGTTCCCGCAGATGCTTCGCCCGATTTTTTTGCTATTGCTCGTAAAAAGCACTGAGTTTATTTGTAAACAGCATAATATGACTTAATAGTTGCGGGGATTAATTTACTGTTTTCAACTGATTTTTTATTCACACCAATACAATGGTAAGTTCAATTTTGTGTAAACAGACTTCATTAATTTATGAGTTCGTTTATTATTATTCTTATTATTCTTTATTATTATTATTAATATTGTTGTTATTTTTAGTGTTACTGCTATTATTATTATTCTAATCGTTTAAATATTTATTGTCATAAAAAATATATAATATATTTTGTTAAAAATAACGTATTTTTATTTACATCAAAGTTTCATTGTTTATTAATAGTTGACATCTAAATTAATTGAAAAGTATTAGCTATTTATGCGCCAAGCACAATTACGTTTATTATTTTTAATATTAGTTTTATAGTTAGAGAGATATATGATGAGTGAATTTAGATTTGGTCTACATAATTGTAATACACAATTATTATTATAAAGTGGTATAATATAAACAAAATTGTTTCTTTTTTAAGAAAATCATCTTTACCTTTTACGTTTATAGTGTATACATTATTAATAAATTTTATATTTTCATTTGCAATTTAGGTATATGTTTGATTCATTCCCGAAAACATTAGTTATTTTGTCTGAAAGATTTTGTATATAAAACACAGAATCAAAATGAAGATTGTTTACTGTTCCATCATTATTTCATTATTATCATGATTAAAATATGAAATATAAAAAATCGGGTCATTGCGCGCGTTTAAAAACCATGTTTGATGCGGCCTTCGGAATCACCCCGTATACTTCATACTATTTTAAAAATGTCCCCCTTAAGGCGCCTAAAAATTATTCTCTATCTGTATGGAATAGGAATAATATTATCACTATTGGCCCGCCCTGTATGAATATTTCTAGTAATGGAAAAAAAACTTTAAATATGCAGGTATTGAATGTTGCGAACAATAATTAAAAAAGTAAATAGTTTTTATATAATATTTTATTTAAAACAAATAATTCAATATTCTTATTTAACTAACTACGAAATGTTAACATATCATTAATAAAATAATATATTTTAAAATATCAAATGCAACTGTTATCGGATTAATTATTATTCACCCTATTGAATACAACAGTTTTTGGTGCCACGGTGTACATTTCCAAACAACACTCCCAGTCCGAAACATATCTAATTATTTGTGGTGGGGCGCGAGAGAACGAGAGCGACCCAACTAGTGGGGACTTTAAGATGCCCATCAGTGTACCAGGCACGGTCTCTACGCAGCAACTGGACTTTGAAATATTTGAAAAACTTGTTCGCATATTTATTTAGCCATACGTATATACAGATCTGGTCGAACTAAACGTGGAGGTGGTAGAAATGTATACGAAGATTTGAAGAATGCGCGCGCGGGCAAACGCCTCACAAACATAGCCGCACTGGGCGACTGAGCCATAAATTTCAGTTGTTGACAAATTGTCCTAAACTAACAACCTTTCCTCATCCTTTCCTGGCAAGGCAAGCAGTAATATATTTTAATGAAATTGTAAATGTTTTTTATATGACATAACCAACAATTTCCCATCAATATAATAAAATTGTTTGAGGACATACTTAAATCATTAAAATGTGTTGTTGGCCAAATGAACAGAATAGAAATTTTTTACACATTATACACCAAATTATTATTTTTTACCTTTAGCAGAAAACTTTTTTAGAGACGCCTATGAAACTCATTAAATTTTATTTGTTATTAACGAAAATTTCCTAAATCTTGGCGACACCAATACTGTTGATGTATTGACTTGTTTACGTTGAACAATGACAAACCATTACGTCTACGCTTAAGATAATGCGATCCCTGATAGGTAGAATAGTATCTCGTGAAAAATTACACCAATTACGGACAATAAAGCAGAATTTTACGTTTTAATGTGATCTTGATCTTATTGTTTTAATAATTTTTAATTTTACCGAGATTACCAACGTAAAGGCAATAAAATTTCGTGGCTTGTAATCATTTATGATGGCTCTGTACCTACTCCACTTAAGTTGTTACGTACGTTCAGCGAGTCTAAAATCACGAATCGGTGAATCACGAATTAATGAAAACGGAGCCCGGGAAAATGCACGGAAGCCATGTTGTGACGTCATATCACTCGTTAGCGACTGGTCTATATAGCATATGGGTCTTGGACTAGAAATATTCTATGGCACGGCAAAAGTCACATTCAAAGCCTTTTAAGGGTGTATAGATTTCATAATTCAAGTCTTCAATGAATTACTAGAATATCAACAGAATTAATTGTCTCTGTAATGCATACACAATCTCAATACATTTTACCTCAAAAATTAACCATAGCATTGAAGCATTGAAAAAATGGCGTTAAATTCGCTGGAAAAACATTAATTTTGCTGATGTTAACAGTTAGTGATGATACCATCGTTTTATAACATCTACTAAAATGGTTAAACGAAGATTACAATAGTAGCAACTAAATAATTTAGTTTTTGAGGAGTTGCTTTTATTTTACAGTTTTTGTTTCTACTAAACTTTATGCTTTGTGTACTAGAGTCTAGTAACTATATAAAGCTTTCGTGACTTCTACCTGAAATGACCCTATGTGCATTTATTTTAAGTAATATATTCCAAAATATCTAGATACGAGGTCTTTCGCACACAGTTGTGCTATTAACTTGAAAAATCGACGATANTATTGACAGATAATGTTCACCAAGTTTGATTTCTTTAGCTTGATGTACATGGAAGATAAAAAAGAAAAACAATTTTTTTTGTAATTTTAGGAGGGGCGTAACTTTTCAGGGAAGGGTTTTTTCAAAAAATTTTATACCAAAGACCCCTATTAATTTTCATCGGAGAATAGCCCCTTGAATTTTTTCGGTGTTATTTAGATACACCATGTATTTTAATGAAAATGTAAGAAAATGTAAAATGTACGGGATAAGTGATTTTATCTTTATCTCGTAGTTCAGTTTCTATTAACCCTACAAATTCTATATTTGCACCAGAAGTCTCTCTCTGCAGAAATAGTTTATGAAAAACCTTCTCTAATTCGATTTTTATTTCAAAGAAGTGAGTTTTCTTCCAAGCTATTTCATATTCAATCGCTATTGTACAGTGGCTTAACCAGAAAAAAAATGAGGGAAACCGAAATGTAGTAAGTTAAATATTTTTCAAAAATGGCCTATATAATAAAAAAATATGATTTTCGTGTTGAATATATTTTTCGGACGTTGGAGGGAAGTATATGGACTGTGTCTGCTTATGAAAGGGTACTAAAGACTTTACAAAAATGCGCGTTGCTCGATTGTACCATTTTCAATGTAAATAATAAAATATTAGTTCATATCTAAGTAATTATTGCTGTTTCAAAACAAAATAATTTTGAAACAAAAATAATAAGTTGTTCAACTAAATCACAATAAATAAAAATTCTATTTACAATGATTTTCCTCAACTGTGTTTTGCAACTTGAAAACTAAACCACGCGTATTTTCATTAGTTTTGTATTCCGAAAAAGCATTCCCGGACATATACTATTTTGTTAATTCGTGACCGAAATTAATGTTAGTAAAATTTGGCAAGCATTTGACTTGATTTGCATTCTGTGTATAATTTTATTTTCAACAATTCCGTCATGTATTCTTTAAAAAATTTTTGACAACTTTGGTAAGATTCGAAAATCATATGAATCTTACCATATAAAGTAAAATTGATGAATTCCTACAAACGTTGACGTTTGTATGGGCAGATTCAGTGGATATTGCTATCGACCCCCTTAGATCTCATTATTGTTGTTCATCAACTATATAAATACAACTGTCGTTGCATTTATTACCTTGTCTTTTTGTGGTACGTACTTTTAGATCTGAAAGCGCTGACTGCACTGTCATCTGCCCACGGACGACCTAAGCTGCTCCAAAAATGCAGATAATGAACAGTTAATCGGACTCTGATTATACCATGATGGTTTTATAACAATATCTATCCATATTATTAAACGAAGATTACCGTAGTAGCAACTAAATAATTTATTTTTTAAGATCTTTATTTCACTGTTTTTGTTTCTACTAAGCTTTAGTTTATGCTTTGTGTACTAGAGTCTAGTAACTAAACATTAAAGCTTTCGTGACTTCTACCTGAAATGACCCTATGTGCATTTATTTTAAGTAATATATTCCAAAATATCTAGATACGAGGTCTTTCGCACACAGTTGTGCTATTAACTTGAAAAATCGACGATAATTTTTTACAGGTTTGGCGTCGTGACACTTTTTTGCTTACTTAATAAAAAATGCTTCGAATTTATTAACAGTACCACTTAATAACAACGCTTTATTAAATAATTAATAAGTTTATAAAATACATACAAACATTAAAGAGTGTAATTTATCAATACCTATTCTAATCAGTCGAAATAATTAAGTTAGTAATATTTTCTCAGTTAGTTTTAAGTTTGTCAGTATTATTTTCGCAGTTGTTCTCATTGATTTTAGTGATTTTCTCCACGTTTTCGGACATAACGTTATACGCCTCTTCCATCAGCTTTGGGAGATCGTCGGCTGTGAGGCCTTCGGTTTGAATTGAAGGTAGAATTTTTATCCTTATATGACCTAAAAATTATTAAAGGATGAAAAGTACCATTATTTTAAAAATCAAAGGCAATGAAACAGTGTTTATAATTCAATCAATAAAAAAATTATGATTATAATTTGATTAACATAAAAAATCTGGTAGATATACACTGTGTTTCATTTTTCAGGGAGCCACCATTGTATCCCAATTATTTTACATTGAAAGGTTTTGATATTTTAGAAAATAAAATTATGCATATACAGTGTGTCCAAGATAAGGATGGGACATCATTAGGATCTACGAAACGGTAAGAGATACGGGGTGGCTCAAATTAAAAAAAAGTTGTGTTTTTTTATACCTAACAATATGCCGTTTAGAAAGTTTTAAAATTCCGGGTAGTTCCGGAGATATCCGGAAAAACCCGGAATTTTGCAAAATCGTTTTTTTCTGACTTTATTTGAAAACGGTTCGTCTTCGAGGGGCCATCATCAGGTTAATTTTTTTAAATACGTCGCTGCTATTTATGACAAAATCTAAACTCATTTTTAATTCTGAATTAGATGATATTACTATTGTAATCATTTAAAAAAGTTTTTAGCTTGTTTTAGCTATCAATTAAAATTTTTCCTGATTACGGCTCTGAACGCTTTCAAAATATCTGTTGGAGGAAGCCATAACAGTATAAAAGTCAATACAGCATAAAATATCCAACAATTTTTTTTAATCAATAATTTTAAAAAATAATACGAATTTATGAAATATTTTATTACTTCTAATTAGAATTGCTAATAGTAGCAAAGAAATGTTGGATATCTTGTGTGTTGGCTTTTATACTGTTATGACATCGTCCAATAGATATTTTGAAAGCGTTCAGAGCCGTACTCAGGAAAAATTTTAAATGATGCTAAAACAAGCTAAAATCCTTTTTAAGCGATTACAATAGTAATATCATCTAAAGTGTTATACTTGGAAAGGTCTTTTCATACTTTATCTCGTGGTGAATGCGTTACCTCAATATGGAAACCTATAGATGGCGTTATTTAAAAAAGAATGCCTTTTATGGACTTTTCTCAAAAATTTTAAATGCAATGCTACAGATTTCTTTATAAAAATAAATTCAGCACAAAAAATTATGAATATAGTATAAGTTTGAAATTTCCAACAAAAGTGTTGCGCTATTTATCCAAGTTTAGGTTGTTTCACTTTTATTTAAGAAAGTGAAATAGCAGGATAAAACTTTTTATACTTAGGTTAGTTTGAAGAATATAAAAATCGCTTCATTCAAATCATGAAAAGTCCTTTCCAACGAGGTATAACACTATGGGCTTTCGATGAGCTAATCCTCAAAAAAATGCAATTTTCTGATCAGACATTAGAAGCTTCCCCCACCCTTTCTGTCGAGAGGTAGAACAAAATGTTAATAACAAAAGTCATGCACAATGATTTCGGCTATCCATATTTGTACTATTTAATACACCTAAATAGGAAACATTTCTGAGAAAAATTTAACTCTATGTTTTGGTATGTAGATTGCCCCCACTTCTCTTGGTCAATTTATTATCAAAAAATTGTTCCCGAATCTCTAAGGCCTATACTTTCTCAAATATCGTACCTCGCCGACCTTACTGGGACACCCCCTGTATATAAAGGATTTTCCCATCTATAATTGTACAAGCCATTAGCATAACAAGTGAAACACAAATGAAACATAAATATACTTTTTAATAAACCCTAAAAAGTCACATATTTGAAACTACAACTTACACAAATCCTTCTCTGCTACAATGGATTTTTCGGGGCTAAATTTTGAAAAAATGTATTAGTGATTATTTAACTGAAATTTAATAATAGCACGTTGTTCTACATTTTAAAATTTATATGGAAGAATTAAAATGTAACAACTAAGGCTATATTTTCATTTTTGAATTAGTATTGAAAAAAAGGGAATTTTACAATTTTGATCATCGGCAACGTGGCAGCTGCCGAGATACTAGAACCGTGATGTACACGACAAGAAAAGTAAACTTAATATTTATTTTTTTTTCAAACTCAAATTTTTTACAGGCATTTAATTAAAAAATTAAAAATCAGAAATATTCTGAAAAATATTTACTTAAATTAAAACACACCATTGAGTATATACCGAGTGACTCGTAAAAATCGCTGCCAGCTTTAACTGTCATTTTTTATACGATTTTCAAAGACAAAAGATTAGCCTGAATAACTCCGAAAAGCCTTTCAAGCTTACCTTAATGGCAAGTTGTTAACTATTTTTTTTTTTTCAAATGGAATGGTATATATTTTTGTATTTAGCCTGTTGTAGAATTTTTCCTAAATCCGACGATATATGGCAATTTGATTTTCCGATACACACTGGATAATATGACTTTTTTATTAATTTCGTAATATTGAATTTAATGCAGAAACTGAAGGTAGAGTGCTGTCATGTTATGTGATATTTTTTTATCTAAAATAACACTTTTCTCTATGTTTATTTGACTGATTTTATGAAACATTTGACAGTTTTGATGGAATTAAAGTTAAGAAGCATTTTACATATTTTTGATAAGATATCTCGAAAATCTGACGTGGTGGAGCAATTCTGAGGTGGGATTCGAATTCAACCTGTAAAAAAAATTGGGAAAAGGACAGTCTGATAGATCTACGGAAGGGTGTATAACCGGCGGCATTAGGAATTTTTAGAAAACAAGGTGACTGTTGAGTGTTGACCAGTTTTGTACCTACCATTATCAAACCTTTGGTTTCCTAGAAACGAGTATCTGGCCACTACCACAGGTTGTATGGGGCACTGGGAAGCCATAGCCAAGTGAAAGGCCCCTTTCTTAAAAGGTAGAAGTTTCTTAGACATATTTCGAGTACCTTCCGGGAACATAAGTACGCGGGCCTAAAATAGGTAAATTGTTTGTTGCATTGATCAATCTTCATAAATAATTACGAGTTCTCCTTTAACTGAATATTCGGGTCGATTCTGTTCGTTTATTGACCAAGATCTTATTTTATAAACCATGTTAAAAATGTAAATTATAACAAGATGACTTATTGAAACCATATTCTGTTTACACCTTTATAATAAGTATTGCTAAAAGTTACAATGATAACAATATTGTTTAGAATACGTCATTTTTCAATTTGACAATATCGCATTTACCGGTGAATTCTTAGAGAAGAAGAAAATTATAACCTAAAATTTACAATTTGTTTGTATAATGTGCAGGTATGTTGATGTATTGTGGAAAATTTTCAGTTTTCTGCATCATATGTGTATTAGGAAATGTCAAATGCCGTCTGTCAGCTCGCAGCAGCACTTTCAAAAGTAGCAAAGTAGGTGCAATTTCAAAAAACCAAGGTGCAGCATATTCTGGTATACAGTGTAGGAAAGTACCGATGGTCTATCAGAAATTACGTGAGAGCGATAAAGTAAGCCATAGAAATCCATGTGATAGACAAGGATGGCTATAATGAAGGCGTCTAATAGTCAACGCCCATTTCGCTCTTCCACAAATAAGAAGTGGATCTTATTTGTGGAAGGGCGAAATGGGCGGT
>NW_019416460.1:83937-134147 GCF_000390285.2 Anoplophora glabripennis
TCTCTAATAGATCTATGTATATTGCAGTCTTAAATGATATCTAAAGTTTTACTCTATTTTGTATGTTCCCTTATGGAATAAGATACTTACTGGTTAAGGACATTTTTAATCTCCTCAAAAAAAAAAAATTGAAAATAAATAAATTCAGGATAGCTATAGCTATATAGCCATTTTAATTATAATTACTGCCCTTTCATTTTGATAACAATCACTGAAATGAGTTTGCTGAGATAACAATATTTGATAAGAAAAACTTGCTACAATGACATATCATATTGTTAAAATTCATCAAACAGAATAGAAAATCTACGAACCTTGTTACCAGATAACTAGATCTCTTTAAAATAACAATAAGCAATATTGCTATGTTCAAACAGAATCGACATGATTGACAAAAATGTAATCGTTTACCTTACGGCTCCTTATCGTTTCTCCCGTATTATTAACAGCATCTTTAGCTCCTTTTGCGTTCACCCTGTCTATGAAAATGGTACCCCACAACCACGACGCCAACCCGAAAGGTTGCATGTAGAAAATTTCTTTCTTGGATATAACGGTACAGTTGTCCATTACTGGCCACAGACAGGCTAACACTGAAAAATGTAAATTTTGTAATTAACAGACTAGAATAAATAAATATTAAATACTATTCTCAATACGACCAAGTGATTTTTGTCTATTTACGTTTACGGTGAACGTTCTTAAGGATGGACATTGTTAAAATGATTTGGTCACACAGGTCGAAGATCAAAGTACGGTTAATTAAACAGTTAAATAGGTTCTCGATTCTAGATTAGATATGAAGAACAATAGGGACAATGGGGGCTTTTTAAATATATAGGCATTTACAAAACTTACCTATTAAGTCTAGCATACTTTGATGATTTATTAATACCACACATCCACTATTTTTTACTACATTTTCTAAACCTTCTACGCTATGAGTTAATCCTAGAAATCTGCAACACGCCCTAAGACCAGCGGCTGGCATCCTAAAAAAATCCATACTAATTATTACTGTATTGGACCTTTTATAAACAGTTACGCAAGAGGACAAATGGACCAAAAAGGGAAAGATACGAAAAAAGTCATTCTTGATAAAAAAGTATTTGTTTGTTTAGAAAATATGAATCACCATGACGAACCTCAATTTTGTTATACAAGTTGGGTCAAAAACACAAAAATGATATTTTGCGTAAGAGTAAACATTCCTTATTTTGCAAGATATGAAAAAAAAGCATTCTTGATAAAAGTTTTTGCTTGAAAAATGAATGAGTGTCACGTTATCAAAAATTTAATTTTTTATACAGTGAACAAAGTACAATACTAAAATACATCTTTTTCAAGTGTACCTAATACGAACATAATTATAACAACAATTAAGCTAAAATAAAGTAAACAAAGCAATATGTTGAAGATATACAATTTCAAAAACACCACCCCTATATATAGTGTGTTCCGTTTTCAGGTTAACACACAAGAAGAGTGTGGACTTTACGCAAGCCAATTTTTTTACAAATAGTACCCTGATGGGAAGTTATATTCTAATCATTTTATTGATGTGACAAAATCCTGGCTTACTAAATTTTTTTAAAAGGGTCGTTTTTCCAGAAAGTAGTATTAAGCACTTTTTATCAAAAAGATAATATTATCAGGCTATTCAACACCCATCAAAATACCCATATACCAAATTTGAACGACAAATGTCTATGGAGTGTTTTCTTATGTGGTGCCAAACAAATCAGACAACTAAAAATTATACCTGGTAAGCAGGTCAAAGATTGCCATGAAAGTAAAAACAAGTACCAATCGGACAAAGAAAAAAACAACCACTATAAATGTAAAACTTTTAATTATATTAATTAATTGTCTCATTTCTGTGGTGTGTTTTATGTTTTATGTTTAATTATAAAAATAATAATTTACAAAAAATGTTATGAATTATAAATACTAAGTTGTTAAACAAAAAAATTGCAAAACGTTAATCTAAATTTTTTTTATAATTTAAAGTTTTAGTTTTCTCCACCAAACCTCCTTCCACTCGAACACATTTTTCCAACACTCTTCTTAAATTTAAAAATAATTTACATAGCTGTTGTGGAGTAATCTCTGCACAAGCTTATCTTATGCAAGTCAATAGGTCATCCAAATTCCTTGGTCTATTTTTACAAATTCTTCGTTTTATAAAACCCCAAAAGTAAAAGTCCATAGTTCGAGAAAACTAAAATTTAATTTAGATTGTTTTGCAATTTTTTGTTTAACAACTTAATATTTATAAATCCTTACCTACATTTTTTGTACGTTAATTATTGTGGCCGCAATTAAAAGTGTTAAATTTATAGTGTCTGTACTTTTTGACCTGCTTATTATAATTTTCAGTTGTCTGATTTTTCGAAGTTTGACACCACATAAAAAATACTCAATAAAGATTTGTCGTTCAAATTTGGTATATGGGTATTGTGATGAGTGTTAAATAGCCTGGTAATATTATCTTTTTGATAAAAAAAGTGCCTGATACCACTGTCTGGAAAAACGACCCCTTTAAAAAATAGTAGTAGGCCAGGCTTTTGTAACATCAATAAAATGATTTGTCAACAGCCTTCTCACATTTTCAGAGGTATTCAGCTGAAAAACGGGACACACTGTATATGAACACATTATTCTAATTACTTCCTTAGCGAAAACTTTTATTAAGAATGCCTTTTTTCATATCTTTCACTTTTTGGTCTTCTTGTAAACTCAATCCGCGGACATGAATACTAATGTGCTATTTTTTTAATAGTACTTTTTATACGGAAAAAAACTGAAAATTCCACATTCATATTGCAACTATTTTTTTCAATTGTGAAATTATTACCTACAATTTACAGATTTTATCACATTTTATACAATATTGTATAGTTTAGCATAACTTTTTGTATACAATTGTGTGAATTTCCATAACAATGTTTTCTGCTGCATAATGCAGGTAAAGAAGATATTCAATTAAAGAAAATTGTACTGTAAAAAACTAAAAATGATCTCGATGTGTCAGGATTCCTTTTAAACAAATCGCAGAGCCTCAAGATCTGCCCAGGGCATTGATCTAGAACAATCTGTATCAGAATTTTCACGAGTTAAATGGAAATGTTGGTATTATCAGTTATTTCAAAGATTTCTTGTAAAATTAATAATATAAAATAGTAAGGTTTTTTTTCGCAAAACCATCATTTTTTCCCAAATGTCATGTATACAATAATAAATCAGATACGAAACTCTCGAAAGCCCTGAATATAAAAATTAAATTCATTCAATAAATTTAAGGACTACATAAAATACTGTTATTTCAATGTTATCTATAATAATATTTAGCTGTTAATTATTACAGCATGGCCGTAAAATATTTTTATCTCAACCAGGTATCAACAATAAACATGAAAATATTAACAATGTATACTTTATACACGGATATTAAGTAATTTAAATACTTATTTATGTAGTTTGTATGTATTTGTGTAATTTAGGAAACCTATACTATAAAAAAATATATATATATTCCAAAAAGTATATTTATGATGTTTTAGCCTGCAACTGCAATTACATATTTTTCAAAAATGTGTTTATTTCATATGACTATTAATTTGTTGCCTAAAAAGTTAATCGTTAATTTGTGTATAAACAAAAATATACAATGGACTTGAAAACGTTGATCTTATCTTTGAGATAGTTATTGTTGTTGAACTTTGTAGTAAAATACTTATTATTTAGGTTATTTCATATAAATCTACTAGATAGTGATATTATCTAAACATTCTAATTAAATAGCTGAAGGTTCTGGTTGAGAATTGAGTCTTTCTTAAAAAAATTATAAAATAAAGAATATGCAAGTTATTGTGGTAATTATTTAGAACGACGTTAGTGAATTTATACGCTTTCAAGAAGAACAATTGTGTTCTATTCAAGATTTTTATTAAAAAAAGATGTAGGCGCATTTAGGGAAAGTATAAAATTCCAAAAAAATTTATTAAGAATTTGACGTTTGTTTGTCTTCATTAAGTTTTTCGAATACGTGGTTAAAATTAATGATATTATGACTGAATTACCCTGTTTAATCCTGACCAATTATTAGTTACGTAGTTTTTGTAAATTCATAAGCAAAAATAGAGTTTTTGTATAACGAAGAAATTGTTATTTCTACAAAGACTGAAAACTCCTTTTATTTCAGATAATTTAAATCATATTACAGATTCCTCGAAATCATAGACAAAGGGACACTAAACAATGATAATTTTTATAAAAAGGAAAATTTTAATTATATTTTAAATCTCAAATATACTTGATAGGTGATATGATATCTTTATTGTCCGAACAGTTAAAATTATATACTTGTCCTAAAGAAAGATATCCATATTTTGCCTATTTGTGATAATTTTTCATTGAATTTTTAATATGTAAGCAGCGTAGATTTTATCATTGACGTGACGTCACGCTTTCAACTTGAAGGACTTGTTAATCTAGAATATCTAGAGAGTAATGGCTAAGTTTACATTTCCTTTTTCAAATCATATCATAAACTAGAAAAAACTCAACCCAACCTCCATTATTGTGTATACATATATTTTTATTTTTTTATTCAATTTTCTATTGGAGTCAGGTTAAGTTTTGTTTTTAATTTATTTGTAACACATTTAGATCAGATCAATTTACCTACACCCGCTGTTTAACATTAATAAGATAAATATTTCAAATTATTTAAATTTCAAATTTAACGTTATAATGAAACATCTTCAAGGGTTTATTGCTAGTTTTTTCGAATTTTTTTCAGAAAATAATTAATGATATAGTATTCTAGTACTTCTCTACTCTAGTATTTTGAATTTTGCAGACGCAGAATGTTATCCTAAATTCTAAATAATTTCCAAAAATTCTTGAATGAGAATCGAGTTTTTCTTTAAAAAGTTCTTGAACAAATGTTTTGGTATTCCTGTTTCTAATAAAGGCATAATATGAATTTATAAAAAATTCAATATTTTTATAGTAGTACCGAGTAGTATAAACAAGAATGGTGAATATTTGTTAGAGTAGAACAATTTAAAAAATTTGGAAGATTACATTAAAAAGTCGGTCTAAATTTAATAGTAAACTATTATTTAGCGACTAAAACTTTTGCAATTAGGTTTTTTACCTAATAAATATTACTTACAGTGCATTTCTGCTGTCTCTGGGCTTCAGCAACATTATGGGGATTGGTCCACAAGCAGAGAATAAACTAGTAAGTCCAAACACCAGAAATTTTATCCAGTACCTCGCCACCGAACTGATTTTCCACAAAACCGCTAGTAACGCGACTAGTACTAATGTATACAACAACACACCCATTTCTGGAAAGAAAAAAATAGTACCTAGTTAGTACTCTGTGACAAACTTTTAAATGACAATTCTCGTTTTATATCGCCATGGTTATGGTGTCAATTTAGATGTGTATATATAACAGTAAAGCAACCAAAGCTTACCAAGGTAATAAAATGCTAATTGATTTTTAGGAAGCTATAACGTACAAATACAACTGTATCGAATACATACTACTTTTTTATCTTCATACAGTCAGAACTATTGTCAGTATTTTGTTTTTGGTATACCTCATCAATATTGCACGAATTATTCCTTCAATTTTGATCGGCTACAAATGTTATTGCAACAAGGTGTATATAAATAATAATTAAAAACACTAGTTCTAAAGTAAAAAGTTAACATTTGTTATATCTAAGGAAATCAATGTAATCATTTGAACTCTGGAATCTACGATCTGATATCAGATGAATCGGTAACAGGTGGGTAAATTTAGTAAATATAATAATAATAATTGGAATCTACGATCTGATATCAGATGAATCGGTAACAGGTGGGTAAATTTAGTAAATGAGAGCATCTAATTTCTGATAAATGTTTTGAAATGCATAAACACAAGCAATCGAAAAATTAAAAATTTAACATATGAAAATTATATCAATTATTCACAATTCTGTCAAACATTTTAACACAAATTAGTTCACACACATTGTCTAAATTTCATTCAACGCTAATTTAGGACACACAATACACATTCTTATACTTTCACTTAGTAGTACTATCCGTAGTAATTCAAAATACTGATATAATTATTGATCAGCTGAATTCCTTACAGTAATTTACCAAACACGTTTGGACTTGCTATGTAAAATGATTTTTATTTACTCATAAACAAAGTTGAGGATGGGTTTAACACAAATGGATTTTATAACATTCAATAATTTTTTTTATGAACAGGTATTACCTATGCGTTCGTTTTAAACTAAACCCATGATTATTATATAAATAATGTTAGTTATAGGTGTGAAATATGAAAATAATCAAAATAGTGCACATTAAAATGCCCGGTTCTGTGTTTGTTATGGTTGGTGAATTTAAAGTACCGTTATTATAACGAACGTTCAAATAAAAACGTCGAAGTTGGCTCTGACACATTGGACGTAGGGAGTAGCTTATAGCGACCAACTTAACCTCATTTTTCAACGAGCTGTATAGCAGCTGTCAGTTTCAATAACGTTAATGACTATATAACTTTATTTTAAAGAGTAATCGTGATAACAATAACAAACAATTAAAGGAGCTGCGGAAAGTGTCCCCCTCCTTGTTATAACACTTAAATGAAACCAGGCTTCATCAGAAAAAAAGGTGATATTATGTTCACCGTAGTTGTTTAAAAACCATTCACAAAATACAGCCCGTCGCGGAAAATCAACTTCATGAAGTTCTTGCTGACAAGTTAAACGATAGGAGAACAAACGCAAATCTTTTTTAACACTGTGTGGCAGGTACCGACTGATACTCCCACCATTTGTGATAAAACACGTACAGAAGTTCTTGGCGCATTTTCCATTATTTGTTGGACATTTTCTTTTAATTCTTCAGTCCGCTTTTTAGGTCGGCCGCTTCCTTCTTTTCTTGTTACACTGCCCGTTTCACGAAAAACATTAACACAACGCTGAACTGCACTTTGAAAAATTTTGTACTCAACAACGCCGGGAAATTGATTTTGAAATTCTATGAAACATACCTCAATAGAATACTTCCATATTCCATCAATCTTGCGTCCATTTCTAAAGTAGGACTCTATGATAAACACTTTTTGTTCTTGAGAAAACACCATTTTAAACGCTTTTTAAAACGAAAATATTCAAATTGATAGCGGCGATATAGCGCTTTGACAGATGACGTTTAAGTTCATTTGCTATACGCTACGCCCTACGTCCAAATTTTCAGAACCAACTTGACCACATTTTTATTTGAACGCTCGTTACAATGATCGTTATGTTTCTTCAAAAAAAAAAAAAAAATTGTTTACTCTCGACAATAAAATAGGCAAATATTTGTCGACAGAATTTCCATTCCTCAACGACAATACGGGAATGTGGATCAAATCGAAATAATCGACAAATTGAGCTTTTTAATAATGTGCAACGCTATTTTATTAGTCACGAATCAAAATGACAAACTTATAAAACAGGTAAACATATTACAAACGAAGAATGTGAGTTGAACATTGGTCTGTAAATTTGGTTCTTAATGGTTACATTTTCTGCAAACAAATTTTTGTGTTCAAAAAATCATCAAAGGATAAATTTTAAGGTAAAACTATAGCAAATAAGTTGTAGTATAGTCTTTCCGAAGCCAGTTGAACATGTATAAAAACGCCTAGCAATAAAATTTAATGAGTTTCATGGGCGTCCCTAAAACGTTTTCTACTAAATGTAAAAAATTATAATAATTTCTATACAATGTGTAGAAAATTTCTATTGTATGTTCATTTGGCCAACCACATATTTTAATAATTTATGTCCTCAAACAATTTTATTATATTGATGGTAAATTTCGTTTTGTTCCGTTTCAAAAGGTCTCCAAAATACCATGTTGTAATAATATTAGTAAATAAAATATCCCTCTTATTTCTCCCTTTCGCAATTGTAATATGAATGATTAATAGAGGGTGCCTATAATAAATTAAAGTTACCTGAATAACACCAAATTCTGCATTGCTGTCACTTGTCTACAACTGAGATTTATTGCCCAGTCGCCCAGTGCGGCTGTGTTATACGCCGTTTGCCCGTGCGCGCATTCTTCAACTGGACGTATACATTTCTACCACTTCCACGTTTAGTTCGACCAGACTTGTAAATGGGTATGGCTAAATAAATATGGGAACAAGTTTTTCAAATATTTCAATGCCGCGTCAGCGACGGAAACTGGTACATACTTCGTTGTTCAATTGAGATCGGAAAGACTATAAGTATTAGTGATTTTATATAATTTTTATTCATTATTTATATAAAGGGTATCCCAAAATTCACGCAATAAGTAATTTTGAGAGAAAACATAGGTTTTTAATTAAAAATTGTAAGTTTTTTATTGATTTATAAATCACCTTTGCTGGAACATAGACATACGGTTGAATTTCATTGATACATCGCTCAATTTCCTTCTTCAAGGCGTGGGTCGTAGTGGGCTTGTTGACAAAAACCTTTGACTTCAAAAAACTCCAAAGGAAGAAGCCCAACAGCGTTAAGTCGCATGATATGAGTGGACAATTCTGATCACCAAAACGGGAAATTACACGACCAGAAAATCACTCATGCAGTAATTGAATTGTTTCTCGCGCTGTACGATATCGTCTTGTTGAAATGTCGTCTACATCGATACAATTAAGGCACAAAAAACTTGATTATCATGTCTCGATAGCGAACAGCATTAACTGTTATTACCTGACCAGCTGCATTTTCTAAGAAGAATGGTCCAATGATGCCACCAGCCCAAAATCCGTACCAAACAGTGATACGTTGTGGATGCATTTGTTTCTAAACCAAGAATGCGACAATTTTGTGGATTAACAAAGCCATCAAGATGAAAATGGGCATCATCGCTGAAGATGATTTTATTCGAAAATTCAGCATCTACTTGTTGTTCCACAATCCATTCAACGAACTCTCTTCGCTTTACGTGGTCAGTTGTTCTTGAGTCGATTGAACTTTATAAGCATGAAGATGTAAATCTTTCGTGAGAATACGCTGTCGAGAGCTTCTCGAAATGTCCAATTCTTGACCACGGTACCTAATTGATGTTCTTGGTTCAGCAACACTCTCGCGAACTGTTTCGATGTTTTGTATTGAACGACTTATTGAAGAACGGCCACAGTGTTTAAGATCACTAATTGATCCAATCTCCGTGAAACCTGCAAAACCTTCATTATTTTTAAAATTTACCCAACAATGAAAACGCGTTGTTCTTTCGTGTAGCGCTCCATTTTTAATAACCCGGAACTGTCAGCTATCACACTGTCTTTTTTTCCGTTGGCAACACTTTTCCGCACAAATTGCGCAAATTTCAAATCTTGCATGAATTTTTGAACACCCAACATTTATGAAATTGATATGGTGAGTTTCTATAAATGTATTCAGTAAAATAAGAGGGGTACAGTTAAATTTTGTTGTAGACATGATCTACAGGAAAAAGGTTTAGGTACTACATTGAATTTTGCATGAGGCTATGAAAATTACCTATAAATTGAGATTTTTGGCGATAAAAGTATTGTCTTTAAGGTGGCCATATCCCTGGCCGAGAAATAGTCAAATTTTTAGGTACTGAAATCTTGAAAAGTAAAACGTGTAGAACAAAAATAAGCACAAAAATAAAATCCTTGATGTTCTGTTTATTCATTGTTACTATTTAAATTTACTCAAATAAAATAATAACTAAAAAAACCGTTTGTAAAACATGCGTTTGCTGTTATCCTAACCCCGCATTTTAACAATTATTTTCACGTACTTATAAATAAAAGAAAACAATTTTATATGTAGGACTAAGCAAGTAAATATTATAAGAATATTTACGTGTAGAGGTATATATAAAAAAATTTGTATTTTCGTAGATTTCAGTACCTAAAATCTTGATGATTTGATCGTTTTTGCACCTGTTTATTCGTTTTACTGCGGCGTCTTTGAAAATATTCAGGTGGCATGACATAACATTCCTATTATTTGATAAGCTTTAGATTAATCGGTTATTAAATGTTTGAAATTATTTGTCTTTGTGGAAAACACTTAATAATATTTGTTTGTATCACAATTATAATCATTTACCCAATTCCCATATCAGTTGTTCTAAACACACCAAACTTTCAAGTGATACTATATCGTTTATTACGTTTTGTTTGAATGAAAAATAAAAATTAAACATTTGACCGTAATCTACCTTTATCATTTTATCAATGTGGACCAACGCAGATATTGTTTAACACTACACTTATCTTTAAATACACCACATACTCGTACACGCAACGGCAAAGCTTCTCAAACAACAATGTGTGACCTTTGCCATTAATTTGTCAAGTACTGTCATTCAAGATGCTTAAGTGGATACGTATTTTTTTAGATTGCCCCGGATACCTTTACACTACTGTTCAAATGTTCAAAGTACCTTTATTCGTTGTTCTAGATAATTAGAGTGTTTTGGCACGTGAATCATATATGATTATCTCATCCACTAAAAACTGTTATTTATTACCTTATGAATATCGATGACAGAATTTGCGGAACGCTACTAATAGATCACGGAGTTATGGTTTTACTTGTTTTCCAAGTTGATACTGTACTAATTCTTTATTAGTGTTTATTGTGATAGACAAATCGTTTTTAGTCTCGGAAATAATAATAGTAGGTAAATATATCACATATCAAGAGACCAAAATGCATTCTTTTTTATTCTCAGAGCGAAGGCGAAACACTAAAGGCATTTATAAACGATGTCTCAAATTTTTTTAATTGTGTCGCCTGAAATAATCAAAATTAATTTTTAATTAAAATTATTTTATATACTGGCTTGTCAAATTAATAGAGTCGGATTTAGCATAGGACGTAGGAGTTTGTCATAAAAATAGATGGAGTTTTTCATATTAACATTTTTCAAAAGTTAGTTGTCAAATTATTGTTGAGTCTGTATAGGTTTTGTCGAAAATTTAAATAAAAATGCCTGGGGATCGTTTAAATTATACTAATGAGGATTATTTTAATTTGTT
This sequence comes from Anoplophora glabripennis, assembly GCF_000390285.2. Classification (NCBI taxonomy): domain Eukaryota; kingdom Metazoa; phylum Arthropoda; class Insecta; order Coleoptera; family Cerambycidae; genus Anoplophora; species Anoplophora glabripennis. Next base: position 95,024 of record NW_019416460.1, read on the forward strand.
TACAATACATTACAACAATATTTGATAACTAATTTGACAAAATGTCAATTTATTTCAATTGTTTTTGGAGTACTTCTGGTCATGGACAATTTGAGAACAGGTCTGATACGAGAAAAACTGTCCAAAAATAGAAAATTGCAAATATCTCTAAAAGTAGTATCGGCGCGCCAATATCCTTGGCAGGAAAAATGACCTTGGATGGAGCGGGGTCGAGCGGGATTATCGCTCTTTACCCACCTCATCCATTTTTCAAATGGAACACCCTGTATTTTATTGTTCTATTTTATACACATATCGGTCCAGTTCAACTTTTATTAAGCATGTTCTATATCTAAAATTGTTAGTTTTTAAGATATAGCAACATTTTTGAAAAAACTTAATTTTTATTATTTTATAGAATACCACAAATAAATATTAACTAATAAAATTAACTCAAAATGGAATGATAAATTATGAACTGACAAGTTGACACAATGTGACAGTTTTTTCCAAAGCCATTTCGTGCGACCGAAAATAATAAAAATTAGGTTTTTCTAGAAATGTTTCTATATCTTAAAACTTACAACCTTAAGTGTAGAACATACTTAAAAAAAGTTGAAGTGGACTGATATGTGAATAAAATAGAATAAAATACAGGGTGTTCCATTTGAAAAATTTTAGAAAATCAAGTTTGAACTTTGTTAAAATTATCGTATTATAAAAAAATGTCCTGTAAAAAATATCGATATTAGCTAATATACGAATCTTTGCTTAACATTTGCCTATAACACAAATATTTTTCCTCCAAGTGTTAGTAGCTGAAAGTTGATACAACTTCTTCGAGGTCATGTTTTTTTCCAAAATTCGAAGAATTTTCTACATAACTTGGCAGCTCCGTACCAAAATATTAAACTGTTTATATATCCATATATAGAATTTTCTCGTAAATCCATATGTTTAAAAATATACAGGGTGTTCTATTTAAAAAATGTAATATTTGGCGTGTTCTGTTTTTACTCATCGCCCTGTGTGTTTCAAATTAATTTTAGGTTTTTCGATTCTGTACAAGGTTTACTTAAACTTTTTTTTCTGTATTATGAATAACAAGAGAGTTATTTTACTTTCTCGCACTAATGTCCCACCCTGTAAATACAGTGTGTCCCCGGATGAGGCACCGCACTCTTGTAAACGTTAATATTGCTGACTTTTCCAGAAAAATTTATTCTTGATAAAAAGTTTTGCTTATCTTGGGAAGCCATGGGCAGTAATGAAATATGTAATAAAACATACAGAGCGTTCAAAAAATTATTTCTAAATGTGCAATTTTTCCCAAGCAAACTAAAAGTGTGGAATGTGCAGGGCATCCGCCTTGTTGAAATATTAGTTTTCTTCTGAACTCTAAATTTTCGCTATCTAGTTCTGCCAAAACAAAATTATTGAGAATTACCAAATACGAATTCTGATTAAGGTTTTCTTCCAAAAGAACCAATTATTATATGGTACATTATGCTACACCAAACATTTACTTTTTTAAATTTTTGACTATTAGTTATCAATCGAAAATTTGGATTATCTCTAGCCCAGCACCTACAATTTTGAGTGGAAACCACGACATTAGTTGTGAATGTTGATTCGTCAGTAAATAAAATATTTTGTTTTCCCAACTAATAGAAATTTGCAAATAAACTTGGCATTGTGTTTCTACGACTAACACAAAAATTTAAATAAAAACAAGAAATTAGTTAGACGAGGGCCATTAAGATTGCATTGCTTTGAAACTGTGAAACTGTGAAAGATCAAACAATAAAAAAAAGACATTTTTCATTCGAAATTGAAAGCTTCCTGGAAAAATATCAGTAAATAAAGTGATCCGCCACTGGTCGTTTAAGGGGTTTGATATTACCTCATATTAAAATAACCTATTCAAGATATATGTACCAAAATTAGTTTGAATATCCCTCGGAATATCCGTTACCGTTATTTTGTCACCCTTAACTCTCGAACAGCTGTTACAGTGGCAACTATTTCAGTTCTGTAAGACCAAGAATAGAAAGGAAGAATATAATATATGGTACAATATTTCAAGAGCCTTATTGTCTTTGTTACTAGGTATATATAAACATCTAAGATGAGGTAATAAAATGTTAGAAAAGGAGATTTTATGTACTCTGGAAATTAGAGAAATAACAAACGCTTTATGTTTAATAAAACTGGCATATCTCCTTTATGGTGCATTAAATACCTACTTTAATGTTACATATCAGCATCTGCGATTCCCTTCATGTTTTATGGGTTAAATAAAACATTTCTAATTCCTAAGTCAGGATGTAAAATTGAACAGAAAAATGTTCACGATGAAACAGGGATAGGTCACATCACAAACTAATTTAAATACGAATTTGATACGAAGTAACACTATTCATTGTAAGAATTAAAATGTACGTTCCCTCTGTAGTTTAAGGGTAAATATGTAATTTTTTTAATTATTCATGTGCACATTTGATAAAAATTCCAACAAGCTCCCATAGTTTCCCTATTCCACAGAGGACACGGTATCACTAATACATTGCATGATTTTGCCCTGACCTTTAGTTATTTTATCATGCTGAATGTTTATATTATTAAATAATTATTAGTTGACCATGCGATTTATAGTATTAAAAGACATTTTTGAGGCGTATTTTGTCTTTCTAAAAATAGAGCATAGTCTTCAATTAAGGGAATCTTGTGAGTAATGTGAATAAATCCGTACTGCTTTGTTAAAATGGATATATACGACAAAGAGACAAAGGATTTAAACGATTTTCTTGCCTATGTGATTTTCAAATTATCTGCCAAAAGCCTAGACATATAGCATTCTACCGTTTTAAAATATGTGATATTCATACCAGGTATTTTTGAAAAATAAAATCATGACCTTTCCTTCAATCTACATAGATTTATCGATGCTCGTTATGTATTACTGATAACTTGAATAAATTTTGTATGAGCTCTAAATTGCATAATCATGACAAAATATATAAACCTATTAGTGTTATCTAAACACAGAATTGCTAAATTTGAAAATTGTATTTCGTACATAGGTTTAAAATAATATAGACTATCATATTCCCACTTCAATAAAGAAAATTACATAACAAACCTTTTAAAAGTGAAATCAAAGATATCTTCTTTTCGACGAAATGTTACTTTATTTTACTACTAGATACTTTTTAGAAGCCCATTAATACATTTCATAACTTATCCTATACACTGTAAAATATTACCAATATTATTATTACTGTTACTATAGTCCAGGGAACGAAGAGAAATATAGGGTAAAACCTCCGAACATTTTTATGAAAATTGGAAATTAAGCTTACTTCACCCTGTAGATGAAAAGTTATATATGCTTGATATGCGCATTTTTAGGGGATGCCACCCCTTATGCTAAAAAACTAAATAAATATAAAAATATAGACTAAAATCATATCTTAATATATAGAATAAATATTGTTTTATATTGTGGGTTATAATTTACGTTATTTTTATAAAGTTTCAACCCTTAAAAACCACCCTTAATGATAAAAATATAAAATTAATAGTTTATTTGATCTTAAAATATTTTTATAGCGCATACATTATAGAAAGAAATCTTTTCAATAGTTTATGGTATTATAAATAATGTATTACAATATTTAAACTCTTAAAAAACTATCCCTAATAACAAAATATTAAAAAAAAATAGTTTATAACAGTTAAATGATTTGATAGTGCAAACAGGATAATTTAAATTCTTTTACTTGTTTATAATACAATACCTATATAATTTGCCGCATTGTTTTAACCCTTAAAAACCACCACCATTGACAAAATATAAAAAAATGGCTTTTAAATTATTTAAAATGAATTATAATGCCCCCCTATAGTGTTTATCAGATCACTGGGTTTTTTAATAATCACCCTTTATTATACAAATAAAAATAATTTTATACATTTTTAAAGTTGATAAGTAGAATTATGAAAAGATGAAAGGGAAAATGTGAAGCTATTCTATGTGTAGAATGCTCCAAAGTTGTGGATAACCAAAATATTCATATGCTCCGAAAATTGAAGCTGTAAGGTACCGTTGGTTTCTTAACGATAACTTCCTTAATTTTAAAGCTATATTAAGACAATCCAAAAACGATTTTACGGAAAATTTCGACAGCTAAAAGTTTTGTAAAATTGAATATTTTTTAACGCATTATTTTTGAGATTTTTGAGGTAAAAGGGTTTGAAAAACATGACCTTCGACTTCAATTGCAAAATTCTCTGTTAATCTAGTTAGCAGCGACATCCCTGTTAATTTTTATCCTACACAAATAAAAAAAAAAACCTAAATATTCTGTGAAAAAAATCTAAACTTTTGTACTCTTGAATATTTTTCGTATCTTTTTTTTTGGAGTTATTTTCAAAAATATGTTATTTTTTTGGAATAAAAATTTTTTCTTTCAATCAAAACGTAATATTTTCAAAAATAAGCATTCTAAACTACTTAAACTAGTATAAACGACTTAAACTTGTATAAACCACTTAAACTTGTATAAACTATAATATATTGTTAGCACATAAAACATGTAAATTGTAGAAGGATTTCCTTTAATTTTAAATCACGAAAATTCATCAGTTTTGTACTGATTTTTTTTCCGAAAAAGCGAATTAACAGTTTTATTTTCATCATAACTCTTAATTTTTATGCTAATGACTTAAAGTCAAGTTCATTTTAAAGATTTTTAAAAGTACTTTAAAAACGCCAGGAAGTGGATGAGATAAATGATTAAGGGAGCAGAAAAATTTCCAAATTTTTTTAGTCATTTTTGAAAAGGCTGAATAATGGTCGTACCGAGAAAATAAAAAAGTTTATTGAAACTTGAAGATTCTAGTTTTGAAATCTGGAAATGAAAAATTTCACTCGGCGCAATCAAAAGAAATAGTGCAAGGCAAAAATTTTACAAAATCTTTTTTTCAATCAATGCCAGAATCATTTAGCCTGACAGCTTATTTTTTTTTTATTTTCTGTACAATTATTGGCGATTAAGTGAAGTCACCTTTTTTTTATCATCCATATCTCATGAACTAATATGATCGTACAGCGATCGAAAGGTGGATTTTAAAGGGCCTTCTGGTATATTTGAGAAAAAAAATTATAGTCAGTATTAATTTGAAAAAGTGCAAAAAATTACTTTTTCTGTTGTTTTATAAAATCAACGACCACTGCAAATATTGCGAAAAGTACCAATGTTTGTAGTTTTTTTTAGCTCAAGAGGCGCCCATGAGGCATTTTGAAATAGTTTCATTCTAACGTTTTTCTTTCCTGAATCGTCAGTTTTATAAAAAAATAAAAGGCAGATATAACCGACGAAGTATATGCCAGCAATAGTACAAAGCTTTGATTTTTTCGTAGCACCTACATTTTGGTAGGTCACTCTATGCCAGTGGGTACTAAGCGAAACTTTGTGCCAGTAGGCATTGAATGCCAATGAGTCATTGCCAATATACTTTGTAGGTCATACCTCATCCACATTCAATGCTTTCTATAGAATATGAATATTATTTTAAAAAACAGTTTCTCGAAATATACTAAGGTAGCAGGTTACATTTTTGTTAAAAAAAAACAGTGTAAGGTTTTCAAACAAATTTTGTAATAAATAAGTGGTTAAACAAATATCATGTCTCTATATCACGCCCTTCAAAATGGTTCGATGGTCAAAGTTCACAGAAAACTGAAGTAAATGAAACTTAAACGAGAACTTTAGTGATTCTCTTTAGAAGCATTGTGCGTAGTAAAAAAAAGTATCAAACTCGACGAAAATACATAAATATATCAGTTGTTTTCTTTCCCCCAAAACCTTGTGCTAATTTATCGATTTTATTTAATCTAATGTCTGATTCCCTTTTAATGCCTAAATCATGTTTTGTTTGTATTCTTTTATGTACGCGTGTGTGTGGATGGAAACTTCTTTTTGTTTTACGCAATACTTTTACTTTTCTCACGGTCCCATATAAAAATAATCTAATACAAATATTAAGTACGTAGAAAATAAATAAGCTATTTTTCTATAATCTACATCTACGTATAACTAATAATAGGTCATTAGTCCTTGAACCAACAGAACAATAAAAAACTCCACCCTTGTTATAGTTCAAATTCCAGAACAAAAAATCTTCTAATTATGTATTTATGATTACAAAGATCTACGTCGTCATAACGCATAGTATATCGTCAATTGCTGTTGAAAAATAAATAGGTTTTATGCATTGTAAAAAATTTGTAAAGAGAGACAATGATTGTTATCAATATTTTTCCCGACAAAGGAACGGGCGCAAATGCGGTATTTTACATAAAAATGTTTTTTTTTTTGCAAAAACTACGCAATTTAGGTATAGCGAAAGCTATTAAAAAATTGTAGGGTCTACAGAAAGGCATCTAATGAAATCATAAAACACAGGGTGTTCTATTTGAAAAAGTCGAGATATTTCAAATTTTAAATTATCAGGTTTGGCATGGTTTTTTTTGCCCCCTGTATATCGCACGTCAACTTTTATACGTTTTTTGAAAGAGCCATCTTCACTCTACAGTTCCTGAAAAAAAATAATTTCTAGCTGTCATACAATAATAATTATGTGAACTACTAGAAGTGACGAAACATAAGAAAAAAAATGAAAAGTCGATTATCTCGAAAACTATCAATATTTTAATAGGGATCATAACACAAAGTCCCGTTAATTTTTCACGTAGAATTCGATAATGCCATAAAAAATATAGGTTTCCATTTAAAAAAATTAAGTTGGTACCTGCCCAGGAACAACTGAACACCCTGTGTATGCAAATATATTTTCATTTTCTGCAGCTCGGGAAAGTAGGCAACTCTGTAGAAAAAAAAATGTTATATCTTTTATTAACATATTGGACTAGGTGGACACGGTGTATAACCTCGAACAATTCTTATTTGGCAAGCGGATACACACATTAGTACTTCCTTAAACTGCACATTACATTGTTCATTAAAATACTTAGTTGTGGAGAGACTTGAGTACAATTTGGGACAGTGATTGTAATCAGTATAATATTTAATTTTCTACTAGATATTTTTTCCCTACAAGATAAAAGCTATCTTCTATTATATATTATCATCTTCCTTAGGTTTTAAAGCGAATAAGCTATTTTCCAATGGTAGCTTGCTTAGATGAAAATTATTCAATTTAGATCCAGTTACCTTCTTCTAAAAAAGTTACCTTCATGAAACAGTTTTGTTTTTTTTTTCAGAAAGATATTTTATGAAATACCTACTTGTTACAAAAAAAGTGGATTTTGATTTTCTATTGTTGTTGTCAATTACGGACAACAGAGTTTTTGGGGTGATTCTAGTCTGAATTAAATTTGTTGTTTTTACTAAAATATTAAATATTTTTTGTCGCTTTGGATTAACTTACACAATTTAAATATCAGCGTCTACATAAAGTGCTCCAAAAATATGATTTTGTGAAACAACATTTAAAGGTTTTTAACTAACGGTTTTCAAGAAACAACTACTCTGCTAGCTAAAACCCCAACATTGAATTATACCCGCAATACCTAAGTAGCATCACCAGACTAAAGCAATGTTCGGTATAGTCTTTCCGATATCAATTGAAGAACCAGGAGGATGACAGTATGTACCAGGTTCGGTCGCTGATGCAGCAACTCGGCATTGAAATAAGTATTTGAAAAACTTGTTCCCATATTTATTTAGCCATACCCATATACGGGTCTGGTCGAACTAAACGTGGGGGTGGTAGAAATGTATACGCCCAGTTGAAGCATGCGAGCGCGGGCAAACGAAATACAAATACAGTTGCATTGGGCCACTGGGCAATAAATCTCACAATCAGCCGTTGACAAGTGGTCGACAAATTGCCCAGCAGTGCAGTGCAGCAATGCGGAATTTGGTGTGACTCAGGTAATTTTAATTTATTATAGGCACCTTCTATTAATCATTGATATTAAAATTGCGAAAGGGAGAAATAATATTATTACAACGTGGCATTTTGGAGACCTTTTGAAACGGAACAAAACGAAATTTACCATCAATATAATAAAATAGTTTGAGGACATAAATAATTAAAATATGTTGTTACCCAAATGAACATACATATAATAGAAATTTTCTGTACATTATACACAAATTATTATAATTTTTTACCTTTATCAGAAAACTTTTTTAGGGACGCTTACGAAACTCATTAAATTTTATTGCCAGGCATTTTTTTACTTGTTCAACTAAATTCGGAAAGACTATACATTGAGTAGCAATGACAATTAATATATTTTTTAGAGTTATTTTAAGTTATATCTCACCTACAACATATATAGGCGTAATATCTAAACGCATGATGATAGTTGAATAGAGTAAGATAATAGAAATCGTAAAAAAAAATTTAATATAGGTAAATAAATTTATTATAGCAAACGGATGAAGATTAATAATTAGATTATTACTGAGACAAACAATTGAAATATGTCTTTCTCTGGAAGATGCCTTTTAGCAACATACAAAAAGAACGTATTTTTTACAGTAAATAAAGTAACAAAACATAAATCAGCGGCATTTTTCCAAAATCTAAAAAAAAAGAAATATACATGTAACAAAAAAAAGATTGTTTCTCGTTTTCTCAGTATTATAACTTCTCTATGCCTTAAATATAATTTAAGTTTATTCGGCTATTCCAAAAACTTAGCTTACATTTTTTTGAAATCCCTAACTATTTTACGAGCAAAAGGTAATTTAATCTGAACCGGTTTATTTTCGATAAAAGAAGCCATCTATGACGTATGGTTCATTTACTTCATGTACTGTACTTGTGTTTCATACATAAATATTTGTAGAAAATGAAAGCAAGTAAGTACCTTACTTTGTTTATATTACCCAATCATTAGTTAATTAGTAAACTGTCCCAAATGATTTAATGTATATGTTTATAACATTGCTTTTATGTTAAACATATACTACTTAACATTGTACTTTGTATTTAACATTTTCGAAGTAATATTTCTTTTATAGACTGAATAAGTATTAATAACACCTTTCAAAGGAAGTTGGATGTATCCTTTCTATTAATCTTATCACGTTTATTAGTAATTCTATTAATAACAGAAATATTTTTCTTTCTGGAAAATGTAACAATATAATTCTGACGTAGAAACTTCATCACAGTACTAAAAATAAACCTTATTTGATTACTTTCATCATTCATTATTGTTTCATTACTTTTTTTTATTAATTCGCGTCGTTCTTACCGCAAAGAACGTAATTAAACTCATGATGTAAACGACAAACACAACGACATCCGATGAAAATAATTCTATACATAAAATACTAAAAGAGATGCACTAACCAAATGTGAACAGGACATAACTAATACAATACGAAATATCTCCTTACTGTTAAAAGTGTTGTCACTACCGTTATTCGTGATGAAAATTAGAAATATTTGGAATTATTCAATTTTCGTGGCTGAAAACATACATAGGTATTGTATTCTCGAGTTGCACTAAACCAAATTTGGAGAGGACATAGCTAATACAATACGAAACATCGCCTTAATGTTAAAAATATTGTCACCGACGTTCTTGGTGCTGAAAAATCGAAATATTTGGAATTATTCAATTTTCGTGGCTGAAAAAATACATAGGTATTGAATTTGCGAAACCCAGAGTTGCACTAAACCAAATTTGGACAGGACGTAGCTAATACTTTGCGAAACATCGCCTTACCGTTAAAAATATTGTCACCGACGTTCTTGGTGCTGAAAATTTGAAATATTTGGAATTATTCAATTTTCGTGGCTGAAAACATACATAAGTATTGAATTTGCGAAACCGAGAGAGATGCACTAAACAGATTTGAACAGGACATAGCTAATACAATGCGAAACATCGCCTTACTAATGAAAATATTGTCGCCGCCGTTCTTGATGGTAAAAATTCGAAATATTTGCAATTATTCAATTTTCATGGCTGAAAACATCCACAGATATTGAATTGAAACCGAAAGAGATGCTCTAACCAAATTTGGACAGAAAAACAATGCGAAAAATCGTTTTACTGTTAAAAATGCCACGGCCGTTAGTGGTGGTGAAAATTCTTTTTTGACGATTATGTGAATATTGTTAATAAAAAATTTCCAAAATATTTTTTTTCAATTTTTTCTCAATTTTTTCTTCTAATTTTTTTAGTTTATATGTAAATCTACTTATATGTTAACACTAAATCATATGTTTCCGTTAGTAACTTTACAAATAAATGAAAAGGTATTAAAAAGATCATCGCTGTGATATCTAACTAAATATTTAAGTTATAGTTTAACTTAAGTATTTAAGTTTCTTATTTTTAGTCAGTAATCTAAATGCGACGTTCGTTGAGTACACTGTACCTCCTTAATATCGCAAACAAAACTAATATTGACACAGATTACGATTTTATCACTTTTTAAACTTAAATTGAGGAAAGAATTGTTGCATTTTACCTAGGTTTTTGTAGAAACCCCACTTTATAGTTCATTATTGAAATTAAGTTTTCTGTGGTACTTGTTGCAAAGTTGTACCCTTTCCACTAACCTTAAAATAACAAAATCAATATAACTAGGATAAATAAGTAGCTTTTTACAATTATTTGATGATTTTAAAGTAATGACTGATATTATCACATTCATGTATATAGGATACAGCGTGTGCCACTAGTGCGGGAAAGTCCAATATCTATGTTAAAATGAGGAATATATGGATTTTTCTTTTTACTGTGTTGCCACATTTCTCGGAATGTACAAATTCAAAATATATTCAACTATACAGGATGTTCCACTTTTCCTGGCCAGACACCAACTTTGGTTTTTTAAATGAAAACACACATTTTTTATATTTTTTTCGGATTCTACATCAAAAATAAAGGGTACTTTGTGTAGAATAGTTATATTCAAATATTCACAGTTTTAAGATAAGATATTGAAAGGTTTTTCAAGTCGATATTGGCTGCTTACATTTTCTGATACTGACAGGTTATACTAATAGCTACTAAGCCCATTTTTTTATCAGATGTTTAGTAAGGATGACTCTTCCGAATCATGCTCCAAAAACTGGCCTGCGTTATACAGGGTGACCTAAATATCATGCCAAAATTGCCAATTGAAAAATTGAAAAATCTCGAATTTTTTAAACGCAATCCCCTGTGTATTTTCATACCATGAGATGCAGAATTAAATTCTCTACAACTTTTCTATACCTGCTCCTATAAAAAAATTCATTAGTTTTTCATGAAATCTCATTTCTAAAGACGAATTAGTAAATAAATAATAGGATAATTAGTAAAACTCATGGTAACTGTTTATTGACAAGTATTTACCAAACTAATAATCCAGATTTACAGAGATATCCTCGTACAAAGTGTTTTGTAAAACTGAAGGAGAGGTTTGAAAGAACAAGAAATGCAAATTATGAGAAGACACGAACTCACGCATGCAGTATCCAAAACAGTAAATTAACATTGTGCATTTCTAACAAAAGTAATAAAGACCTAGTTAAATTAGTAATTAACAGGTAACCGCTCAAAATGTCTGCCATTTTTCTCTAGACATTGAGCAATTCTACAACGAAAATTGCTCGACACATTTCGCAGCATTTCCGGAGTTACGGTCAAAAAAGCATTTTTTATCTTTGCCCGTAAATCTTCTACATCTGTCGGAGGAGTTTCATACACCCTGTTTTTTATATAGCCCCATAAAAAAAACAAGACAAGACAGGTCTGGGGATCGGGGAGGCCATGGAATTGGACCGCCTCTACCTAACCACTTATCTGGATACAAACCGTTTAAGTATTCTCGAACCTGAAACAGTTTTTCTATGAATGTACATAACTTACATAATGAGAAAACATACCGCCAGTGTGAAATGTGCAGAGGCACCATCATGTTGGAACCACTGACTGTTTAAGTCATCCGGAGGAATATGTCCCTGCAATTGGAGCAAGTCGTTTTGTAAAAATTGCAAATACCCATTACCTGTTAAGTTTCCTTCAAGAAAATGTGGTCCAATCCAATGACATATTCTCCGCATATTCCCGCCCAAACGTTGACTTTAAAGCGGTGTTGATGATCGTCTTGTCTTATTATTCTGGGATTATGATCGGCGTAATGGTGATAATTATGTCGGTTCTCTCGACCAGTATTGGCAAAGGATGACTCGTCAGTAAATAACACCTTTGAAAAAAAAATTTCATCTTATTGTAGCTTTATAGTTGCCCACTCACAAAACTGTACTTGCTTCTGAAAATCTTGCTGTGTTAAGAATTGGTGATGCTCAGAATGATAGGGGTGGAAGTTGCTTTTCTTTAACGTTCTATTAACCATACTTTGGAAATACTAATTTCATCACTAATTTCTCTGACACGTGTAGATGGATTTTGGACTGCACATCCCAAAATGCCAATTTGACTATTCTGATTACTGCATGCGTGTGTTCTTGTTGTCTTCTCATAATTTGCATTTGCCGTTCTTTCAAACCTCTCCTTCAGTTTTACAAAACATTTTTTATGAGGATATCTTTGTAAATCTGGATTATTAGTTTGGTAAATACGACTTGCCAATAAGCAGTTACACTGAGCTTCTCCTACGGCATACACCATATTTACTAATTTTTCTTTAGAATAATTAATTTCACAATTATTACTGTCGCTTTTCCATTAAACCTTATGTGAATCGAAAATTTTCCAGATTATCCTTTGACAGGAGCCTACTGCGTTATTTTACATAAAGCTATTTGTAAACTTCGCATTTTTTCATAGAAATGAGATATCATGAAAAACTAATGAATTTTGGTATAGGAGCAAGTATAGCACAGTTGTAGAGAATTTAATTGTGCATCTCAAGGTATGAAAATATACAGGGGGTTTCATTTAAAAAATTCGAGATTTTTCAATTTTTCAATTGGCAATTTTGACATGATATTTTGGTCACCCGGTATAATGCAGGCCAGTTTTTGGAGCATGATTCGGAAGAGTCATCCTTACTAAACATCTGATAAAAAATGGGCTTAGTAGCTATTAGTATAACCTGTCAGTATCAGAAAATGTAAGCAATCAATATCGACTAGAAAAACCTTTCAAGCGAGATATCTCAAAAACTGTGAATATTTGGATAGAACTATTCTACACAAAGTACCCTTTATTTTTGATGTAGAGTCCAAAAAAAAATATATAAAAAATGTGTGTTTCCATTTAAAAAAACAAAGTTGGTGTCTGTCCAGGAAAAGTGGAACACCCTGTATAGTTAAATATATTTTTAATTTGTACATTCCGAAAAATGTGACAACACGGTAAAAAAAATCCATACATTCCTCATTTTAACATAGATATTGGACTTTCCCGCACTAGTGGGACACGCTGTATATACACCTTATTACTACATTAGGTTGATAACTTTTTTAATATAACATACACCATTAAGTTAAAAGCTTCTATGAGTGATATTGTAAATTAGAGTACTAATCAGGTTATCAGAAAACCCGAAAGGAACTTTCTGAAAATATGCAGAGAACAATTAAGCATGAGCGACAAATAAAATCACTGTCGTGCTGCAAGTAGGCAGTTTTGCAATATGGGATTCTAAACTAAGCAAAATAATATTTGACTAAATCCATTCTTGTTTTTCTCTAATTTCTTTTTTTTTTATTTGTTTCACACTTAGAGTTTAGCAAAATACTCAGGGAAGAATGCTATATTTAACAAATACTTTCAGACAATATACCTCAGTAAACAAATATACAAACAAGCGGTAGCAGCTACTCGTAGGTACTTATTGTATTCAATACGATTGGTCGTATACCTAATAGCCTACACTTCATATCTTAATAGTTTTCCAAGTGATAAATAAACATTAATGCAACAAACAATGGATATTAACATACAATCTTATAGAAAGAATATTTTGAAAACAAATAACTGGTTGCTAAAGATGTTCAAATATAATTGAAAATATCACACCATACGTTCTTCAAATGGAGTAAAGTTCTTCTCCATACTCTATTTTAAATCTAATACTATTAATTTCTAATACTATTTCAATTTTCTGCTTCTGCTTCATTTCAATTAATTAATAATACAAACTGTCAAGCAATAACAATGCTGTTATGATATTACTACCTGTCACTGTCACGGCCTACCATATAACATTATCTATGAATAATAAGGCCTCTCACGGCCTAATTAGTGAGATTAGAGTGAAAATACCTATACGCATTTTGAACCGTATCAATGTGCGATATATCAAAATATATTACAACTATATCTGTAAATCCTTACATAATTGAAAAAAGGCAGAAGTGTCTGAAAAAGGTCTAACAATTGCAAAATGTCTTATTTTCTTAATAAAAAACCTTCTTTTCGTTTTTTACTAGTATCTCTCTTATCGTTAGAGATGAACACAACAAACCCTATATGACCATGCTCGATAGGGAACGTTTTATCCAAATATGTAAAATATACAGGGTGTTCCATTTAAATTAACATTTTATTTGGACTTTTGTTTTTCTACTATCATTATCGAAAACTTTATAAAAAATCGTGCAACTTTTGTATTCCACATTTTATTATAATTCTAAAAACAAAAAAGTTAATGGGGGCGTCAAAATATAGTGAATCACATATTGACAAAAATTAGAATATTAGAAAAACATTGTTATTATTATGGGTGACTGTGTGAAGCAAGCAAGCACCCAAGTAGCTCGCGTTGAAATAAAAATGTTAGTTTCATAAAAATAAACAAAGATAAGACTTCCCCGTTGCAACATTAGTGTCAAGTTTACATTTAAAAACTGCAGTTAATTTGAAAATATTCACAATAGATAAATATTGTATCTAAGGTCACTATTTATGATTTTTTTTTGCTTGATGGAAACTTTAGGTAGGGCCTTAAGTTTTTGAGGCAGGATGAACGATTTTTATAGTCTTCATAAAGTAACACCAAGTATTAGATTTCGAAATAAATAAATAAATGTGTCCTTCTGAAATCAAATCTTATGAAAATTATACTTTCTCTGTCTACATACAATATGTACTTTGAATTAATTATTAGAAATTTCAAATTATAAGCAGGTACTAAAGTTTCAACAAATGAGTTGGTTAGATTTGACTTTATAATTCGTTTTACAAGTTGATTACAATGCAACATTATAAGGTGATAAAACAAAATGAATTTCAATTTATTATTAATTCATATTTACTACAGTGAGTGACACTCAGCTTGCAACACACTTACTTCTAAGAAATAAATGTGTAATTTCCTTAAAATTAAATATTACTACCGCAAAGAGGCAACGGAGCATGTAGAGCAGAACAGTATCAGCCATTATTGTACTGTATGGGATAGTGTGAGGTGTAAATGTGCATTATTATGATGGAAATGAGTAATTTAATATCTGAATGAGGTTTGAAAATCCTCTCTGAAATTATACTTACAATTTAATTTGCCCAATACTTATAATTTTAATCAGAACTGGAAGTATTGGAAGTATTGGCACAAGGTAACAACACATCATAAAATACAATAAAAACAACAGAACTAACATAAAACAATATACAGTACATACTTAATTAACACCCTGTATAAATTTAGTATTAATATGTCATATGCACCTAATACTGACAGATTTGGGAATTCCCAACATAACGAGTAAAACATTGTATTTTTCTGTTATCACTAAAACCTTGATTAAAAGTACTGTCTAATTAGAATGGATATTACAATTCCTTCATTTCTTTTATTAGCTTTTTCCTTGTTTGGGAAACTCATTAAAAGTTATATGGATCTGCATGTCTAATGTATTTTTTTTATTATTAAAATAAATGTTTGTTGTGAATGTTTGTTGTGAATGAATATTTTCGGCCATTACGTGAGAGCGATAAAGTAAGTCATAGAAATCCGTGCGATAGACAAGGATGGTTACATTGAAGAGTCACTCCCACTTCTAACCCGAAACGGGCCATGAGTATTCAGATTATGAAACGTCTTCACTATAGCCATCCTTGTCTATCGCACGTATTTCTTTAATTTACTTTGTCGCTCTCATGTAAAGGCAGATGGACCATGTGGATTTTCCAGCCCTGTATACGTACCTATACATATTTTTCACCACAGGATTTTTTTACAGTAAATATAATATAAAATGAATTTAATAGTGATAATTAAGACAGCTTTCTAATAATAAATAGAATAGAGATTAGAGAACAGCCAATAGTTTACTTAATTTTAGCTTTTTAAATTAATTTTTAACTAAAAATTTAATATTTTCATCCAAATAAATTTCTTATTAACTCTAATCTAATTAATTAATAAATCTTTAATTGATCAGATACGGAAATGAATGATTTGATTGGCTTTAATAAATTTTATTTCTCCCAATCAAATCCTTATCTCACTGTAGGTTAGGTAGTACATTACTTGCAAAACAAGAGAACTATATTAAACATTGTAGTGTGTTCACAATTTTACATATGTCCATATTTCTATTTTTTATAATTAAACGTTTATTATTTTCATTCAAATAAACGCCTTATTAACTCCAAATAAATCTATAATTCACCAAATACAAATAAATGATCTGATTGGTTCTAATAAATTTTATTTGTCCCAATTAAATGCTTTCCTCACTATATATTTCATTCTAAAAATTTCCAGATGTTTATACATATTTCTGGATATTTTTGTTGAATATTTCGCACAGGTAAAAAGCATATTTTAATATGATTTCAGTTACGGCCTTATTGAAATAGAAAATACTGATACGCTCAATAATAATAGCTTCTAGTAGGTACCTACACTATACAGGGTGAGTCAGTTTTTTGTGGTAGGATTTTAACAGTTGAAAGAGTTTCATTTTTTAATAAGAAAAGTTCCTATAAACGTAGGTCTTAGAACGCTTCGTTTGTGAGATATAGGGTGTTGAAAACAAAACTTTTTTTAAGAATTTTTCTTAATATCTCTAAAAGACCAACATATATTGAACTGAAATTTGGTATTAATAACACATTAGTTATGGTGAATAAAACAAAGATATCTGTTATCCATTTCACACACCAGTGACGTGCCTGAGGTGAGTTACTGCCCCCTTTAAAAAAACAATTTGTACGCCCGTGGATTTTTCTGGAAAATAACATCATTTCTAAATTTTTTAATCAATTCTGAACAAAACAGCTCTCTTTCAATTTTTTATAAAATCAACGGTTCTTGGTTAAATTCATTAGGCATGAAACTGTTCCAACGATATTGGTAATTAATACATTATTGTAATAAGAGAAATATGATGGACCCTGAAAATCAACAAAAACGATTAAATGTGATAACGTTGACATAAGAACGCAAACATTGTGTAACGTGTGTGTCAATTAGTTCTTTTTTAAAGTTCTGTGTTTGTTTTTTCATGCCAAATTTCAGTTTAATATCTGTAGGTCTTTTAGAGATATTAAGAAAAATTCTTAAAAATGTTTGTTTTCTACAACACCCTATATCTCACAAACGAAGCGTTTTAAGACCTACGTTTATAGGAACCTTTCTTAGTAAAAAATGATTCTCTATCAACTGTTATTATTTATTCAATCGTTTTTGTTGATTTTCAGTGCACATCATATTTTCCTTATTAATTCACAAATGTATTAGGTACCAATATCGTTGGAACAGTTTCATGCCAAATGAATTTAACCAAAAACCGTCAATTTTATAAAAAATTGAAAGAGATCTGTTTTGTTCAGAATTGATTAAAAAATTTAGAAATTATGTTATTTTCTAGAAAAATTCACGGGCGTACGAATTATTTTTTTAAAAGGGGCAGTTACCCACCGCAGGCACGTCACTGGTGGGTGAAATGGATAACAGATATCTTTATTTTATTCACCGTAACTAATGTGTTATTAATACCAAATTTCAGTTCAATATATGTTCGTCTTTTAGAGATATTAAGAAAAATTATTAAAAAAATTGTTTTCAACACCCTAATCTCACAAACGAAGCGTTCTAAAACCTACGTTTATAGGAACTTTTCTTATTAAAAAATGAATCTCTATCAACTGTTAAAATCCTACTACAAAAAACTGACTCACCCTGTATATGTATAATATTTTGATATTTTCGACATAATTTTTATGCTTAAACCATAAGTTATACCTACTTAATTCTTGTGTAAAATATGTTGTTTTGTTTACAACTGATTTATAACATTTAATTTAATTTTAATTTAATAATTTTTATAATTTTTGGAAGAAATCATTCCGGTATTGAGTAAATTTAATGTGAGTATTATATGTATACGTGCACAAAATATATCTATTGCATTTTTGTATACAAGGTAGATAGTTGTTTAACTTCGACTTGTTAGGTATTCAATTTCATACAAAATGATGTAATCCAAAGTTCAATTAAACACAAAAGCACAAATTTTTATTCTCAAATTACACAATCTCACACAAAATTGAAATTAGTTGTGTACAGTACTTACTGCATGCGGCAAATAAATACACAATAAATAAATAAACTGCAGTTACTTCAGGCCCTTGCCCCGATTGTAAAACAAATCACAGACGAGGTTAAAGTCAACTCAACTGCCAAAAATCCACATGTTGCATGGGAACCGAACCTTACCGGTGTACCAATTACTAATACTATCACGCGACTGAATCGAGAATGGGCGAGGGAAGAGAAAAACCCGTCCAAAACCTGCGGTGCGCCTTGAATGACTGATTCGTTCTGTTCTATCCAGTTGTTCTTTGGCCGGAGTGTAGGAAGCGAACCTGAAATTCGCGACCGCTACGTTGATAGCCTGATAAAAAAATTCGCGGTATTGTGTGCTTCATCGCGGCAGGAACAGCATTTTGTTGTTTTATTTGTGCGGAGGAAATCGAAACTAAACATTTAGAGTTTAGACAATGGGAGATGCAATGATGCCTGTTTTAAGCTAGAATGGGTTTAAGGACATACTATGGACGCAGTGGCGACGCTAGGGGTGGGTCAGGGGTGGCCCAGGCCACCCCTAAAAATTTATCTGCCACCCCTAAATTACAAAAGATGCATTTGCTCAAAATCATAATAACAGACGAATTTTGCTGATATGATAAAAATGTGTTATTTTTTTTAAATACGTTAAGTTTATTTAAGTTTAAAATTGTTTTATACTAAAGATAACTTATTGTTAAATCAGAATAATTAAACTTTTTTTATTATTAGATTAAGCAGTAATAAAAATAAATATTTATCACAGTTAAATATATTGTATTCTTGTTCTTGACCACCTCTTTAAAATCATTGGCCACCCTCTGGCCACCCCTCTTATGATAAGCTGGCGTCGCCACTGTATGGACGTGTTAGGGGCATCCGTTTGCCGCATCCGAGGTCCTGGGATATCCATAAATTGTTTCGGACTATGTACACTCGACGCATGATAAAGGTTTCCAACCGAAAAGGCATACTACTTTTATAGGGGCGAGCCGGTGGACTATTAATAGGAATTTTGGGAGGCATCAATAATTAGGGGTCATATTTTTTTTGTGTAGGCATAACAAAAAATTGCAGGCCTGAAGTATATGCATTATAAAAAGAGAAGAGTATACAGGTTTTGAAATGATTTTGTCTTGCCACGTTATTTTTCTTGTCCCTGGTCCCTGAGAAAATTAATATTTTGAAATAAGAATTTGTGTCCTATTCTGCAGAAAATAGGTAGGTAGGTCATTAAGGCAACAAAATAAAAAATATTGTAAACTACAGTTTTATTATAACATACAGTTTCGGGAGGAAAGGGAAATATTTTAAGGACGTGTTCTGGAAGTGAAAATAAGTAAATAAGTTCATGACATTATGGGTCCGGAAATGTTTCCTTTCTGAGATAGATGTCGAAAGAAATTTAAAATCCTGTTTATTCTAAATATCTCGAAAACGATTAAAGATATTACACTGCCACTGTACTGTACACCAAAGCTCAGTGCAATATTTTAAATCGTTTTCGAATTATTTAGAAAAACAGGATTTTTTTAAATTTTACATCTATCAGAAAGGAAGCATTTCCGGGCCCATAATGTTATGAACTTATTTACTTATTTTGACATCATTTTATAAACAATGAAAAAACAAAACGAGTTATCACGGAAATATTATTTTTGGGGGTGAACATGAGGGTTAGTTTGCATCCGTTTCAGGCTAAAAGAAAAAATATTAGTCGTTATTAATATGTATTTACCTTTTTGAGATTAACAATGGATATTGAACATACAATAATTTAAAGAAACACACGTTTACTGACGCACGCGCATTGACAATAGCGAACGAAATAATCTATCTTTGTCATAAGCATACGAGTTGTCCACAACTTCGGTACCATGAGTGCGACAAAGCGAACGTGATTTTTTATCTTTGTCCTGGCAGTGTCGTAGGAGCTAAATAAAATTCAAAATATAAAAAGGTAATTAAATTTGTATATGTCTAAAAAACAAAAGTAAAAAAAAATTTGAAGGCAACTTTTCATTATTTTAAATAATCTATCGAATAGTATTGAAAAAAAATTGTTTTAGTTTTGTTACATTATTAAAATTAACGATTAAAGATTTGAAATTGTTATAACTTTCGTATTAAAAATTAAAAATTATATCTATTTCTTCGAAAAGAAAAGTTACATTTTTTAGAGTAGATTGAAAAAAAATTACAAAATTAATTCATTTTTCTGCTTGTTATGATTTTTTAAATTTCTGAAATTTTCTCTTAACTTCCAGCCTCCCCAACTCTGTTAATTTTAATAGTACAAGAAAAAGTCAAGAGACCATTTTTATGTAAAATTGTATGCTTTACAACTTTTATAAGAAATTCAACCGATTTCATTACGGGCACCTATGCAGTGTTCATTAATGGCGTACAGAAAAACCAGAGGCCCATTCTGTGGCAAAAATTAAGTAAATGCTGCAGGGTTTTCAAAATTAAAAAAAAAATAATTTTCTTAAATCCATTCAATCTAACTATTCTAAGTAGGTAGTAGACGTTTCGTAAGATTTATTAACTAGGATGAATCGATTTTTCTATTGTAATATAAATGCAACTCTTTTAATAGAAACAAGATAATAAAAAATGCATACGGGGTCTGCTATAAGAGTTTGCCGATTAGTCCCATTTTAAAAATGCCAATCTAAAAGGAAAGCATTTTTGTACAAACCTCGTAAAATGGCAGATGTGACGGTAAAATATTGTCACACGAGTTTAATGGGAACGCCGTTGCATATATTAAGGAGCGTAGCTCGCGTCGTAATAAATAATAATATAAGCTCCTAGATTTATTTTAGCGCGAGTACATTTTGATTCTTTAAATATTTTCTTGACATTTAATATGATTAAATACTTAAATTTTATGTAGATTGGAAATCTTTATCTTGCGTCGAGTGTACATACCCAAATAGCACAAACCTGCCGTAGATTTCCTTAGGATATCCTGTGGGTGTGGGATATACTCGTATTCCAGGGATGTAATGTACGGTTGTGGCTATGTCTATCTAGTAGCTATAAGACTTTCGAGAAATATTTTATGCTACAAATCAGGGTATGCTCTAGTCCAGGGGCATATTGTTTGTACTGTATCATGTCATCAGGTCATCAGGACAATTTGAAGATACCTGAATATTATAGCAGGCGTTAAATTTTAATCATACAAGGGATATCTTATGTTATATATCAGAAAATCCTCAGGACAGTCTGAGGATGTCTGAATAGGGACGGTTCTTAACTCCATACCAGGGAAAGGGGAAAAATTTAGGTACAAAATATTGAAAAAAAAAATCAAATAGTAGTTTCATTTTAAGTACTATTGGAATATAGGGAAAATGTGCTCAACATTATTTTTTATAATATAGTGAAAATCCATTCTTCTGCTTTTTCCGAAACAAACTTTTAAACTCTTTTAGTATGACCTCATGTATTTCGGCAACCCGCGACAAATTGTGATAATTGAAATTGTACAGATCGAATCTGACATATGACCCTTGTTTATTATTTCCATAGATACTATAGAAATGAACAACTTCAAATAAATTTTTACAAGAATTTAGAAGTATTTAAAAACAGCCAACACGTGTTTCGTAAAATAGACACACTAATGTTCTTAAATCTTACAAAAAACGATATAAAAGAATATTCTTAAATTTAAATAAAGTAAAAATTTAAAATTAGCCGTGTTATGCCTAATGAGCATGCTCGGGAAGACTAACCTCATGCACAGGTGAAATCTTGCTGATATGTCATCGCTGTCATCATTAGCGTAATTTCTCTTTTGTTTAATCTTGGCATTTTCTAGTTCTACCAAGGTTTTTTATTGTTTTTCTTGGTGCTGTACTGTGTCTGTTTATCGAGTGTTTTTTTCTTCAAGTGGTTTATTATAGACGTACTGTTAACAAGAACCAAACTTTCCTTGAATGATATCTTGTTGCGAGGCAACCTCGCTTACATGAAATTATCTTTAATGCACAAAACTGGACAAGACGACGACTAAGAAATCAGCTGTTTCGTTTTCTTTTTTTATTAGACCTTCCGAATACATGGTTAAAATTAATGGCGTTATGACTGAAACACCCTGTGTCACCCAATCTAACTTAATGCGAAAAATTTATATCAGGAAAAAGCTGCACTCAACAAAAAATAATTTAACCTGACAAAATCGTCCAATCTATTATTGTAAAAAAATCATTTAGCTTGGGGCTTTTGTTAAGTTAAATGATTTTACAATAGGTTAAATGACTTTTCGTTGGTTACAAATTTTTACGTTGGATTAGATAATACTTTGGGTAATTTTGCTTTGAGTATACGTTGAGCTAGACACTTTCCCGATGACAGAGGGGGGCAGAGGCAAACTCATAATTCAGTTTGGGACATGAAGATTTTCCGTGGACTACTCCTATATATACGGCTGTTATGAAACTTGTAGTAATGCCCCGTCCGGCACCAACATACATTTAGTGAAATTTTCATTCTAATTATTTTGTTCTAATAGCCACTCCCAAAAATGAACCTCAGCAAGATCTAATAACATTGCTATTCGTAAATTTTTTCAAACTTCATTGTGAGTTACTTTAACCTCATGTCCTCACGAAAAATTTGTCTGGTGCTAGTCGTTGTTTGTTCTTGGACAATATTAAGAATTTCTGCCTCAATTTGCCACACCTGATTTGGCGGAGCTGGTAAACCAAAATCTTCAGTTTTCCATTATCACGAGTTCGGTGAACGAAGTAAACAAATTCTGGATGTACTGGGATTTATCATATTACTATAGCATCCCGTATAAAGGCGAGAATGGCCAGGCGGAGCCGGAAAATATGTTAATCCCTGACAAGGTCAATCAATTAAAAATAAAATGTGAAATTTATAATCTACAAGTATTAACGATAAGGTGATGGCAGATTAAAAATCAGCATAGTACAAATTACTATCACCCAGTGTAATAGATATTTATTGCAAAAATAAGCACTGCCACCTGCAAGTACTTCTATATAAGTGATTACATAACTTCATGTGATACAGTGACTATACAGGGTGTTTCCGTTTTAATGAACAGGACTTCATTAGCGTATAGAGGTCATTTTAAGCAAAAGATTCTTTTGATTTACGCTGAGCTCATTCTGGAAATTTCTTGGCGTGATTCTATGCTGATTTTCGTGGTCCCAAGCATGCAGATTGTGAACATTAACTACTCCTCTTCTGGTGAAAGAGGCTTCATCAGTCCACAATAATATCTTAAAAAAAATTGGATTATTACAGAATTCAATATGAAATGACAAAATAGTTTACACGTCGGTCTTTTTGTAAAGTTTTCCTTACAAAATTAACAGTATTGAAAAAGTAGATAGAATTCTTAATAATAATAATAATATCTTTACCCCTTCTAACTATGATAATTAGCCCAGATGTCGGAGGCTTGTGCGGGAGAAGAGGCGGCATATTATTAAGCTCTATTAAACGTTCAAATGATTCTTATTCAAATATCTGTTTTGCTCCTGACTTAATAAGTTCCAAAAATTGCCCAAGTTGACTTAAAATTATTGAAAGAACAAACAGAGGTCCTGCGTTGCTATATCGCAGTCAGAGTAGACAAGGAGATTGGACACGTTCGACCTGACACCTCAATTTATTTTTACTATTTTTCCTTTCTCAATAATTAAGACATTTGACTAATTTGCCTTCAGTTTTTCCTTAACTGAATTATTCTTAAAGTATAAGAGGATACTGGTAAAAATATTGTTGCCTAATTTTTCATAAGATTTATGCAATCAACTCGGTAGTCTATATAGTATGTCGAAAAACAGTTTTGTGGGGTTTATATCAATGAAAAATTAACCGAATCAAAAAAAAAATAAATAAATAATTGTTTCCACTCTACATGAATTATATTACGGTGGCTTGCGATGAAATTTCTCATACTTATATATTATCGCGGTTGTTGCTTTTATACTTAATTATTTAGATAAAAGGTTTATAAATCTGAAAATGGTTTATCGACTTTCGTATTTACAATAATCCAAACATAAAAGTGCTGCATTACAATTAAATATTATAATATATAATATAGTTACATCTTTCCTTTGACATACATCAATTCTTAAAATATACAATTAATTATACAATTCTTTGTGCTCATTAGCTGCATATGCAAATAATTTTTTAATTTTTTTTGTTCCTATTCTAAGTGCATTGAATATCATTACCATTATTGCTAGTAGTTTTATAAGCTACTCTGTATATGTAATGATAATCACTGAGTTCTGTACTTCTTGATGTTAATGTCTCCATCTGTTGGTTGGTTAGCTTAGTTTGGAGCAGCCCTGCATCAACCTAACTAACACTATATAAAAATCTATTATCACAGGATACGATATTTTTCTCAATGGGCTCCGCAAACTATCACACTCTTTGATATTTAATTTTTAAATTAAATCTCACATTTTCAGGATGTATATAAAACGCTATTGATGTTAACAATATATGGCAAATTACTCTTAACAATCTTAACAAAGCGACAATGGAATTCCTTTGCATTACTTACGTCACCATAGCGAATTTTAACAGGTATGCAGTCATTCATTAACTTAAACTGTATGCATATCACAGAAACAGCAGTAGAAATTCAGTTGAAATATAAATTGTTTCCAACCATAAATTTTGATTTTTTTCGAGACGTTCTGAAAAGACAAAAGGCGAGATAAAAGGCGGCCATCAGCATCATCATCAGCTTAAAAATTTACGGTTTAAAACTAATGTTAAATATTAGTTTCTTAATCTTTATATCATTTTAGTTTTAATCTGTAAAGCAATATTAACAAATTCAAAACATTTTCTTTTAAAAATTTGATCAAATGGAGTTAAACAAAGTTCTTCTATATCAGAAATCTAATATTAAAATACTTATGTTTTTTAAAGCCAAATTTAGTAAGGATAAAATATTGGTTTGTTAAAAAAAAACTATTCATATTATGTGTATAGATATAGATATTGATATGAATAGATAAATTTTACAAAAATTTTTGTAAAATCCTTATAGTTTCCAAGAAAAAATTATTGTATTTTGTATGTATTTTCAACCCTTACATCGCTGGGCTACTGTAGTCGTCTTTCGCGTTGTGCGGTGTGCGCAATGCGCTCCCTCTCCACGTGGCCCCAGACGATTTCGAATACTGAAATCCGATTTTAGTATTAACATTTTTGCGATAGTGTTTACATTAGTTTTTCAAGTGTCAAAAATTACGTGTATAGTAACACGGAGTTGATAGATATTGTTTTAATTTATGGTGAAGCAAGATAACATTTTTGTTATGGTGAAGCATTTGTGTTATGGTGAAGCAAGACAACATTTGTATTACATAGTTTGTGTCGTGGAAACTGGGTAAGATGGCCCAAATGTGTTTTCACTTCGGTGGACAAAATTTTGAACAGTTGCAACATCGGGTATTTCAAATTATTTTATTAATTAAACTTTGTCGCCGTGTCGGTCGCTGACTGCATACCTGCCTCGCGTAAGGTCAGGTTTTACAGTGGTCCAGTTTCCAGTGTCGTGTAGAAGTGTATTTTTAAATCATTTTCGAATTGCCTTTTTTAATTTTTGTAAGAGTCCGCTATACATTCAAAATTTTTTGGATAAGTTCTAAATCACACTGTATTGAGATAATGATAAAACAAGTAGATACATCTAGCCTAACGCTAGACTTTAATTTTTCACATTGAAAGATCACGGAGAATATGTAAACATCAGAAAATGTACCTTTCCCGTTTTCTGTTCAGCAAATTTGTAAATATGCTGAATAATTGTGTTAATTTCCTAAAATTATTCCGCAGAGTGTGATTATGTTGGTAGTACCATACACGATTTTCTACATATTCTTCAAGCGCGCAAAATTCGGGTGACGTAAGATAAACATATACGAGGTAAAAATATGATTTATTTTTCCTCATATAATTGGTAGAGTGAAGAGATATTTGTTTCTAACTTACTTAAATTTTCTAAAATGCTGGACAAAAAATTGCGCATACAAACGCCCTCCTTAATAAAATATGGGAAAAAAAGATTTATTTCTATTATCTGTTTTTTACGTGTTCATCTGAGTCAAAGGTAATTAGAGAACAATGAAAATACACGATACTTTGAATAATTACAATCATTTAACTACTTCGGTAAACAAGGAAGGGGTTTTGGAATAAGCAAAATGCCCCCAACTCCCCTTTAAAAAATTAAGGGTTGCAAACGCCAACCCAAAAAGGGTAAAATTTGAGGATGAAATTTTTACGTTGCAAGATGTCATTTCAGAATTTAATTCATTCAATAATAATTGAGATACTGAATTTATTCTATTTGGCTGTTCCACACTGTATATTGTATTAGAATCACTTATGTTCTACAACTCGCAGGGGACTATTAATGATATTGACTTGAACAATAATGTTGACATTAGGATGAGTGTTATTACTAGGAATATACTATTACATAAACCCCCTTACATACGCCATCCAGGTTATATTGTTATTTACAATTAAATTACATACTAGCTTACTTAAATATTATATATATTTTTGATATCTGAAGTAGGTATTACAAAAGACATTCCTTCTAACCGAGTATCAAAATAAATATGTATTTCCTAATACATATTCCTTAATGAAGTTAATAAATTATTTAAAATTTACGACTTTAAAATAAGTTATTTTAAATCTCAATTTAGCTTCTTTTTGAATTTTAATATTGTATCGTTATGAAAAATTCCTTGGGCCATTTAGCATCTAATATTTGACAATCAGGGTTTATATAATAAGTACGTATAATGTGTAACAAACTCCAGAAATATTAAATGTGATATAAATATATATATAACGAATAAGTTGAGTTTTGAGTCGATTTTTATTTTTTCCTTGATTTTTTTTTATGAATAAAGTGGGGATCTCGATTTTAGAAAGATATAATTTTAACTGAAGATATGAATAAGTTCCCTCTGTCTATAGAAAAATAAATTTATTATTATTATCATTGGGGTATTAATATATTCAGAAAAACAAACTCTGGAATTCTAATGAAAAAATTAGGGACTGTTAAATTTTTTAGTTTTTGTTCTGACGCACTTAATTTTCCAGGGTTTTGTTAGAGTATAATAAAATTCATTTACTGGGTAATTGATACCTTTGAAGTGTAGCATAAAAGATCAATTGATGTTGAGTTTACATGCTTTCGAAGTATTTTTGGGATATTTTATTTAAGAAACGCGTATTTTTATGCAGCACAGTTTACACCTACGCATAGGTGGAAAAATTGAAAGTTGCCTTTGCAATACTTACGTTTTATATAAAAATAGTAAACAATTAATATTCTAATTATTAACATATTGCATAAAATTACATTCAGAAGAAAAAAAACTACTTCAATAGTCAGTGCTTAGGTATTATGACAATTCAAAAAAGGAATAAGCATTGATAAATTACCTACGTTTTTTTCTTCAGGTATTATTTAGTAAATTGGATTAGGTATAATGCACATTTGTTCAAGGTAATTTAAAAAATATATATAATAATAATAAAAGGTTTACTTCCAACAGGTAAATTATTCAATTTTCAGAAACCTATAAAAGATAATTCAGGTAACTTTAACATACAATTAAAGATTTTGACATAAAAGGTGCAGAGGCATTTTTTCAATACATGAATTCACTAATTATATATTTTTCACTACGTAATTTACACAAAAATGTTGTCCAGAAACCAGAACTTTTTAACAAAAAGGGTAAACAAAGAATACTCTCCACAGCAGCACTGATTTTATTTGTTAATTTCTTTATTGATTGCAGTAGGTATGCTTTGTGTTGTGATGATATCAAAGTACATACATAAAAAAATTGAATTTTTGGGGTATAAACCAAAGTTGTGTTTATTTTAATGAAATACCCTGTATATTTGACGTTTTTTGAAATTATTCGTTTTTTTCTTATGACAATACCTGCATATCACATATTAATACCATCAATGAGGTGGAGTCATGGAGCATTGGCTTTTGTCAAAAACAAAACAGTCAAATATCTTCAGTAAATTTAACAGAGGAAGAGCATAGACAAGCAATAGTTCCATGGCAATCTTTTTGCCTATTGTGGAGGATCAGTAAATAAACCAAAATAGTGTGCATACTGTCAAAGCAAATATACGATTTGTGTTGATTGTTGTAACTATAAAAAACGGAGGATTTAAAAAAGTCGTCAAATATAACGGTATTTTATTTAAAGAAAAAAGTTTGGTTTACCTATATTTCAGCAATGCAACATTTAATTGTTTTTTATGTACAGCGTGGATTCACTATATTTTGACCCCCCCCCCCATTAAGTTTTCTGTTTTAAGAGTTATAAAAGTGAAATACAAAAGTTGCACGATTTTTTATGAAATTTTCGAAAATGATAGTTGAAAAACAAATGAAGTCCAAACAAAATGGCCGCGGATGTTTACTTTGTTAATTTAAATGGAATACCCTGTATATTTTTACATATTTGGAGAGAACGTTCCCTGTCGAGCATAGTCATATAGGGTTTGTTGGGTCCATCTCTAACAATAAGTGAGATAATAATAAAAAACGAAAAGAACGTTTTTTATTAAGAAAATAAGACATGTAAGGATTTAGATTTAGTTGTAATATATTTTGACATATCTGACATTGATATAGTTTAAAATACGAATAGGTATTTTAACTAAATCTCCTTACTTAGACCGTGAGAGGCCTATTTACTCATGGACAATGTATATGGTAGGCCGTGGCAGTGTCAGGTAATGTTATGAACAACATTGTTATGGTTTGACAGTTTGTATTATTATTTAAATATGCAAAAATATACAGGGTGTTCCATTTAAATTAACAAAGTTAATATCTGCGGCCATTTTATTTGGACTTCATTTGTTTTTCTATTATCATTTTGGAAAAATTCATAAAAAAATTGTACAACTTTTGTATTTCACATTTTTTGATAACTTTTAAAACAAAAAATTAAAAGGGGGGAAAAAATATAGTGAATCACCCTGTACTAGCCTGATATCAAGGCTTTCATTTGGTCTTTGCTATTTTTTCTAAATAAAGAAGTACAGAAGAATGTAATGTAAATGATGTTATACACGTAAAGAAAAATTCTAAAAGCACAACTGCTCGTGGTTTGGTTGTTAATAGTAATAATTTTAGGAATTTGAGGTCGACTCCTTTAGACTACTCAAAACACCATAACAACATAAACAAGCATATGGTTGCAGTTTCTGCAGCTGAAATATGATTCTTATATACAATTTGGCTCTTAATTATTGCCTTTAGATTGATTAATATGTATTTGTTTTATATTTTTTATAATTTCATGTGCTGCTTCTTTAGATCACATGAATTATTTTTAATTTTTGTACTAAGGTGGAAAAGAACGATAAAGCAATATGCAAAAATATTTATTTGAATTTAAAGTGCTACAGATATTCTTTTTAATTGCATCGTTTTAAAATATATTTGTACAACTTTTCAAATTTGGAATTTCTCTGTACTTTTTAAATATAGCATTAGTTTCAAATGTATGTACTGTGACAAATTCGCAAAAATGAAAAGAAAAAATATCTGTACAATCTACATTATCATGATAGTGTGTTTATTTACATAAGGCATCACACAGGTTTATAGTAAACGGAAAAGTAAAAATCTAACAAAATAACTTATGTCGGTACTACGTAAAAGAATTATTCTCGACTTCTTCCTCCTTAACCGCGTGGGCTGCATGTGTCTTCATATGCTGCTGCAGACTGTCTCTTCGATTGAATGTTGACCCGCACAGGGTGCAGTTGAAGTTTTTATTTAAGTCGTGTATTCGCATGTGTCGGATGAGTTTGTCTTTCCTTCCGAATCCCTTATTACACCGAGGACACTTGAACGGTTTCATACCGGAATGGGTGGCTATGTGCCTGTCTAATTCCCTCTTCCTTATGAAAGTTTTGTTACAGATGTGACAACTGAATGGTCGAATGCCCGAATGGTTATTTTCGTGAACGTGTAAATTTTCAATTTTGGAAAATCGTTTGGGGCACTGTGGGCATTTGTAAGGTTTGAGCTCTGCGGTGGGTACTGACTCTTGTAAGTCACCTCTGAAGCTCTCGCCGGTAATGTGTTCAGGTACTTGTTGATATAGTTTAGGGTCCGCATCTAAGTCTTCCAGTTTTATGTGGTCGGAGAGTACTGTTTCGTTCTCATTATTTTGATGTTCCGTTTCAGAGTTGTTTTCCCTCTGCGGGGTGGCCCCGGTACTAAAATTGTTGTGATTGAATGGGTCCAGAGTAATAACCATGTTTTCTGATCCTTCTTGTTTCTCTTCATCATTGTGTTCATTGTTTTGGGTCGAGTAAATCGAGAGGTTCTCCCTCATCATTTGCAGCTCTTGCGACTTATCTTCAGCGTTCTCTTGTGGGAAATGCCTCTTTTCGTGCCTTAAAAGTTTATCCCTTCTACCAAAACTTAAATGACAGTAATTGCAGCTAAACGGTTTCTGTCCGGAATGTATAATGGCATGCCTGGTAAGATCACCTTTAGAGGTGAACGTTTTGGGACATTTCGGGCAAACGAAAGGCTTTGTTCCTGAATGTATTCTCATGTGCTTGGATAAATTCGTATTTCGAGAGAACGACTTGTAGCAGATATTACAGGTATACGGTTTGACTCCAGTATGAACAATTGTATGCTTTCTTAGGTCCGACCTTCTAGCAAACGTTCTATCACATTGGGGGCAGTTGTAGGGTTTGTCATTTTTGTGGACACTTTTCAAGTGAGCTGAAAACAGCAGTCGATCTGCAAAGCTCATGTAACAAGTGCCACAACTATAAGGAGTTTCACTGTTGTGTGTATTTATTTCATGGTTTAAGCATTCTGTGCTATCGGTGAATGCGTGATCACAGAATTTACACATAGAAACTCCTCTACCTTCGTGTTCTATGTCATTAGTCTCTCCATTTTCATTATCACTTTGTATCTCTTTGTCACTTTCATAATCTGACTCGTAATCGTAGGCTGATGGGTCCACTACCATCACAACGTCTTCGTCATTACCTGAAAATATCTAGCTTTACTAAACACATTAAGAAAATAAAGTGAATTTATAATAATTTAAAGAACCGTTAATATTTTTGTGAATCAAATAATGTATCAAAGGTACAGAATGTTGTTAATATATATAAGAATATTTAATTAATTACCATTTGCTAGTTGTTCATATAACGGCAAATGTGAGGTGTTGCTTGGTTCAGATCCATTTTCCTTATTAATAACTCCATTGATTTGCCGAAGAGTGGCGTCGGACATAAAACACAATTGCCTAAATTCCAAACAAAACTCGATTTTAAACAAGCAACGATGGCATATCACGTTGGGCAAACCATCTCCATGTGATATCTACGGAAAAAAATTATAAAATTATTACAATACAGTTTATTATTTATTAAGTAATACATTTATAATAAAGATGCATGTATGGCCATGCTGTGACATTTAAATTTAACTAATTATTTAAGAAAATTTAATGTTTTCAAAATAATTTTGAATGTACATTTTTTGAATATTGCGCCAGATTCCAGTTATTTTCTGCGCCAGAACCTATTGAGCAAATCCGTAACTAAGGTGCTGTTGCCAAATGTTTTCATACTTCAACTCTAAGTATTATTTTCTTATATTTACAAAATAAAAACATGTCATCAATTGTATACAAGAAAGTTTACAATGTTTTTCTTCAGATGAATAAAAATGATGTAATACTTAAAACAAGAAAATTTATTGAAAATATCGATGCAGCAACTGGCAATACTGTATGACTTTTAATTTTACCGCAAAACATCGACTATCGATAAAACAGGAAATTTCGCGATTTAATTGAAGTTTTGTTATTTTTCGGTATTTTGAGCGTGGATTTTGCATTGAGTGGTTATTTTTACGATGATAAATTAATCTAATTTTGATACTGTAAATGCAAAACGTGAATGCAGAATTTTCTGCAAGTTACGTCAAATTTGCCACATCGAAAATGTCAATAGATAGCTTACCTGTAGTGCAGTGCAATCGATAATTTTCTTGTAAATACTCTTATCTTTGCCTTGGATGTGATTGAATATGCCCAACATGAACCCATCTTTCTGCAAGCACAGTCTGCAAATAGTTGCATAACTTCGCCAGGTTTCCGCCGGATTCACGTTCATTTTGCATCCATCAACGGGTCAAAACTTCGAAAGGTGTCTAGCAGTAGTGTATTTAGTTTTTTTTCTAAATATCCGCTTGGCAACGGCACTATATGATATTGTAAATATGTGGGGCACCGCCTCGGTGTTGACTCGAACTGAGACCAAACGAAGGGCGTCTCTGCTAGACTTGCGCGTGGCCCCCTTTGGTTGGAGCTCCCGGGAGAAGTATGCAGCTGTCTTACTGGCGGCCGGTTCGAATAGTGTACCTGGGGCCTCCGTGGGTTCCTTTTCATAGTATTTTGACCTTTTGTCATCTTTATGGCAGGGAGACATTAGTGCAACTTTACTGTCGGCCTTAATTACATTTAAAGGGAATTACCTGTGTAAATTTACTTTATTTTTAATTAATAGTTCACTTAATAGGTACACAACAATTAAAAAATATTTAATCCAGGCACTTTATTATATTTTTTTTGTAGTATCCCAAGTAGTCTCTTCTTACCTTATTTCTGACATAAAAAAGTATTTGGAATGAAATGAATTTTATATAGGTATAAGGACGAGGGGGTAGATATCTTAAAAAAAATTCAGTGTTCACTTAAAATGACGAATTATAAATTGTGAGGTTACAATGAATGGAATTTATTTCCAAAATAGGTATGTACATGTATAAAAAATGTCTAAATTTAGAAGTCGCATCTCAAAATTGCAAAAATAAAAACAGAATCTTGTAATTTTTGATATTTTTGGTGAAATGTAATATGAAATATTATGTACTTTACTGCACACCATTTTGAACAGTTATACCAAAATCATGCCTAAACTACTTTGTGTGTCATAGGAATGAGATCCTCAATCACAATATTTCAAAAATTCTACATCTACATATCATCTGTTTAAATACCTGCATCCATCTATTTCTGTGGTATCTACCTACTATACCTACCTACAAATTTAATTTAATGTATTTGTACTTTTGAGTACAAAATATTTATTCCTCATAGTAATTGATATAATACGTACCTGTATCTTTTTTATACCTATCCTATTTACTTTATACAGGGTGAGTCAGTTTTTTGTGGTAGGATTTTAACAGTTGATAGAGATTCATTTTTTAATAAGAAAAGTTCCTATAAACGTAGGTCTTAGAACGCTTCGTTTGTGAGATATAGGGTGTTGAAAACAAACTTTTTTTAAGAATTTTTCTTAATATCTCAAAAAGACCAACATATATTGAACTGAAATTTGGTATTAATTACACATTAGTTATGGTGAATAAAATAAAGATATCTGTAATCCATTTCACCCACCAGTGAGGTGGGTAATTGCCCCCTTTAAAAAAATAATTCGTACGCCCGTGAATTTTTCTGGAAAATAACATAATTTTTAAATTTTTTAATCAATTCTGAACAAAATAGATCTCTCAATTTTTTATAAAATTAACGGTTTTTGGTTAAATTCATTTGGCATGAAACCATATCGGTACCTAATACATTTATTTTGTGAATCAATAAGAAAAATATGATTGAAACGATTGAATGAATAATAACAGTTGATAGAGAATCATTTTTAATAAGAAAAGTTCCTATAAACATAGATCTTAAAACGCTTCGTTTGTGAGATATAGGTGTAGAAAACAAACATTTTTAAGAATTATCTCTAAAAGACCAACAGATATTAAACTGAAATTTGGCAGGAAAAAACAAATGTTGATTTTCAGGGGTACATCATATTTTTCTTATTACAAATGTATTACCAATATCGTTGGAACAGTTTCATGCCAAATGAATTTAACCAAAAACCGTTAATTTTATAAAAAATTTAAAGAGCTGTTTTGTTCAGAATTGATTAAAAAATTTAAAAATGATGTTATTTTCCAGAAAAATCCACGGGTGTACGAATTGTTTTTTTAAAGGGGGCAGTAACCCACCTCAGGCACGTCACTGGTGTGTGAAATGGATAACAGATATCTTTGTTTTATTCACCATAACTAATGTGTTATTAATACCAAATTTCAGTTCAATATATGCTGATCTTTTAGAGATATTAAGAAAAATTCTTAAAAAAAGTTTGTTTTCAACACCCTATATCTCACAAACGAAGCGTTCTAAGACCTACGTTTATAGGAACTTTTCTTATTGAAAAATGATTCTCTATCGACTGTTAAAATCCTACTACAAAAAACTGACTCACCCTGTATTTTTATCATATGGATAAAAAATTCTAATTTTTTTTTCAATTTACTGAAGCAAATACATCCAAATGTTCTGACGTTGACTTGACTATCATTTTATCTCTAATATTTTTGAGATAAAATCTTTTTTTATAGAGCAAACATTTGTTTCCAATAAAAAAATGCATTTGTGTAAATAAATTATGTTATCTACATGATTTATAATTATCAGAGGCGGTTGGTGAAAATTAGTCATATTTTGATAACGAGAACTAAGCACACCGGTTTTAGACGTCTAAATAAAGAATTTTTGCAAAATAAAATATTAAAATAGGGGTTGCCGAACTGGAGAGAAAAGGTGTGCAAACTACTTTTTTTAATAATCAACTCGTAAATATAAACACGATTTTTTTTTATTGAAAATTTAATTTCGTGAAAGATATAAAAACTTTGCACACAAATTGCATTTGAAATTTTTTCAACACGAAATTCTCTAAGTAGACCTAGAAATACTCGTAACCATTTAAAAAAAAAACAGTATGTCTTGCATATTTCAATTGATCGAATGATTGTGTATCTTTTATACCTGTTAATATTTTATACTGACAAAATTTTTACAGTAAATTACCAAATTTACACACTTCAAAAATTGTTTATTATAACCAAACCAACTGAATAATGACGTTAAAATTTTTTAGTCCACTCATATGAATGTAAAAATATTGTTATAATTGCATTAAAAAAATTCTTTGTACAAACACATTTATGAAGGCATATTTTATATAAGGGCTTGAAATTATTCGCCGAATTTTTGACATATTTTTATTTTTAAAATTGTAATGTTCTCAGCAAATTTTATACTTATTTTTTTGTTGAGGCATTTTTATTAATGTTGTAACACCAAAATATTAATTTAAAAATAATACCTGGTTATCAATATAAATTCAACATATAAGTATCTATTATCTACATATTTCCAAATTACTTATACAAATTATAAATATTTCAGCTTGCAAGTAATTAGGTGATTAGATATATTTGGATAATTAAATTTCCTGAGTCACCCTTTTTGTAGTTATATATATATANCTGCGCTACGTATGTGGTCTGGTAACGCCGTATGGATACGTATATATATATATATACATAACTCATTCAGATTAAATATGTACATATTAATTTAGAAGCAATTAGGATTGACAAAAAAATAATAATTTTAGGATTGTGACCGACATATAAGTTTAGGGCAATCTAGCTGTAATTTATCCTAAAACTAGTAACTATTCAGCTTAGTCCAGATTGCATACTTTTGCACGCAAACATACAAAAACAAGTATAAAACCTGCAAATTGTGTAAAAACTGTTTGGAAAGATTTGTGTAAAAACATTTATACATATAAATTCATCTGTATTGAAATATTAAATTTTGTATTTTGAATGGCCATAAAGGACCGATTTTTTTAATTAAAATTTAATGAAATTAATGAAAATGAGTATTCTCAAGAAATTTCGGATTTCAGCATCATAATTTATTTTTTTTCTTTATTTTTTTGGATACTTGTGAAAACATTTTTAAAGTTAGTGAGATAAAATAATTTTGCCTAACCAAAAAATCACACTGAAAAAAGCAGACAAATACAAAATATAGTACAAAAAACACGTCACTTTGTTTCGCGCACTCTAAAAAGTTATTGACTTTTCGAAAATCTAACTGTTGTGTGTCTTCTGAATTTTTTTTGACTTTTCGTTTTAGTTGCTTAGACAGTTTAAATGTGTCCATATTTTCCGGTACTGTATCGGAAAAATTAAGGAAATAGGTAACAAATTTGATATTAGAACAGTTTTTCGGACGCAACACATATTATTACATATTCCATTTTAAAATGAGTAATTAAAGAAAAAACAATCATTTATGTTGCTGATATTTATTATATAATTTTAAACATGAAATGATATTAATGAAATTCAATCAATGAGATATTTAACATTGCTTATTCTTAACTAATTTATCAGTATCTGCCCCAATAGTGTCGTTGAAATTCTCAACTCAAGGTGATTCTAGTCCTTGCCTTTTGCCTTGGGTTTCACATTTTTCATTCGAGAAAATGGCTGCTCACATAGATATGTTGTGCCAAAAAGCGATGTAATTTCTCTGATTTTTGGAAAGTTTGAAATGGGGACGTATTTAGAATAGAATTCGAGCTATTTCAATTTATCTTTAAAAGTAGAGTTACACTGTAACTTTATCAATTCGATCTAACTTCTTACTTCTTCAGGGACATCTTCGACAGAAACACTGAATGACCGAGCAAACAAATTCTGGCACTTTTCGTTTTCCCGGAAATCGATAAGATAAAATAAATTTAATTAACCAAGTTATTATCGGCCTGCCAAGGAAGCTTCCACGAGCCGCGTGTTGAAGATCTTTGTACTTTGTAGCTAATGTACTTTGGTATATATCAGATTCATAACATTTTCTGATGTGGTAAAACTTTTATTCAGAGGCAACCAAAGAAACAATTCGTTAAAAGTTTCGTTTTCAGGCAATTGTTTTTGGTTTTGTATTTGAAAATTGTTTGTAGAACTGGACTAGGCTTCGGAAAGTGATGGTATACATGAATTTTTTAAAAAATATGGAGGTACCAAGTTATTTTATTCCATTTAAACAAACGTTCTAAATAGGCAACTAAAATAATTGTCATCAGTTTATTATGGTAACATAGAAGGTCTTGAAACATTTCATATTCCTCGATTTTATCAATTGTTACTTCGATGTCTTCATAAAACAGCTTAGATAATTTTTTATTATTACTTGCTCTTATGGTCATTGAAAGAAGTCTTTGCACAAAAATAACGGACTCAAGACAATATACTAGATAAAAACAAAATAAACTTTATTAATAAACTG
Source organism: Anoplophora glabripennis (assembly GCF_000390285.2). NCBI lineage: Eukaryota > Metazoa > Arthropoda > Insecta > Coleoptera > Cerambycidae > Anoplophora > Anoplophora glabripennis. The sequence goes on from NW_019416460.1 coordinate 132,843, forward strand.
ATATGTACAGAAATTACATAGTATGCCCAATCTAACCGTTAAATCTAGAAGTGGGTAGTTTAGTAGGAGTTCCTCTGAACTGAATTTGTGGCTGGGTCTGGAATTGTCCAGGCAGTGCGCATCCTGTTACATTTTCTATACCATCACAGGCGTTGATGAGGTCGTTGAAAGCTTTGCCTTCTCCACAGTTGTACAAGCGAGGGCGGTTTTCAATGCAGATGAAATACCTCTGGCAATCGTTGGGAGAACGGAAGTACCGGTACTCTTCTTGTCCTAATCCAAATTGTCTAGCATCTGGGGGACAAGTGAAGCCGAGGTATGCTGGAGAAGGAAGAAGGATTACAAATAAAATCGGTAAAATTTATACATTTCTTTGTATCAGACCGAACCCTAAGAACTATACTTAGTCCAAAATATCATCATTGTAAAATGTAGTACGGATTCAAAAAGTCAGTAAGTCAGGGAATTCCAAAGGAAAAGTAAAAATCGCGTGATAATCTTTACCTAGTTCAGTTACTCAGGGTTTTTACCTCCGAATTCTTTATAACTGAACCGATTGACGTGAAATTTTGACTGAATGTGGGGAATGTCTCAAGGAACAAAACTTATATAGTGCCGAAGTATGCTTTTGCCCTGGGGGTGGTTCCCACCCGTTCTTGGGGGTGGAATTTTTTACGCCTAAAATAACCACAGGAATCGATAGAGGAGTAAATTTTAAGTAACAAATGTTATATAAAGTTTTTTGGATAATCCAATACTTTCCGAGTAATTCGTCATTGAAAATGTTGATTTTTTACTGAAAAAGTGCTTGTTTTCGGACAGTTTTTTGCAAATAACTCTGAAACCATTGGATTTAACGAAAAAGTTGTAATGAACAAAAAGAAAGGTAATAAAAAACAAATCTAATGGCATTATTTTGTTTTTCTTTAATTGCAATATAAACCGACTTATGGATTTTTAAACATTATTATATGTTATAGCTAAAAACTAAATTGGAACCGGTTAACGTTAAATAACGCCAAAACCATAAATATTAGGAAAAAAACTGTTTGAACCTTTTTTAAAGTACTTTGAAAAACCTTTAAAATGTGCTATTTTAAAACTCTTTAGAATCAAAATTAACGGAAATATGATCGAAATAACATGATAGTCTCATTTTTTTAAAGAAAAAATTAATAAACAAATCAGTGCCTTTGGTGACAGAATTAAAATTAAATGCAATCCATTTACAGATTTCTTCATTTATGTTCTAAGAATATGTTCTGGGTCTTTGGCTGACTTACAAAGCATGATTTCGAAAAAAAA